>NW_028261395.1:6569136-6689136 GCF_051295495.1 Thamnophis sirtalis | reverse complement strand
TATCTATCTATCTATCTATCTAATCAGATCTTCTTAAATTCTATCAGAACTCGTAGGAATCCGTGTTTTAAAATATTGCTTGAGCCATGTCTCATCCAGTTTTAGTATGAATAAAAGCATATTAGAAATTACATACCAGTCACAGGATTTTTTTCAGTTTCATTTTTATGTACTACTGTATAAAGTTAAATAGAAAGTTCTGCAGTGGTTGATAGCTTTATTAACCTCTCTTTATAATATTTATCATTCCTTTTGTAATGGGACGCAGTATTTACCTCAAGTGAGCAAAACCAAAATAAATAAATAATAAAATAAAAATCCCACACAGATTTTTGCGCTCTTAGAAATTAAAAAAAAAAGTTACTTACCAGTTCAACTCTGCCAAAACCTCCAACTCCAAGAGTGTCAATGATGTTGAAGTCACACAGCTTTAGGTTGGCGAAGAAGGCAGCTTCGGCTTCGTATCTGGATTTTTTAATGTGAAAAAATGGAAATTTCTTAGAGGTGTAGACATGGGTGGTATGTAATTCTGTTCCAAAATGAATTACGCGTTGACTGGAAGATACCACCTTAATTTCCATCTTTGTTGTCAGAAAGTTTTTAGAATTCACATTCTAAATCTAGTGATTTCTCTCTCTCTCTCTCTTTTTTTTTTCAGAACGAAAGAACCAAATGTCCGGATAGCGTATCTGTAATGTGACCATTTTGTCTTATAATTCAATTGCACGTATTGATTGAATTTCACATCTTGACAGTTTTGTTTAGTCTTCCGGTGAAGATTTTTTCATTATTTTTTTTTTTTAGTATTTTGCGAAGATAAAAAAAGTCTTTCATATGAGTTTCCCTTCTGCAGAATTTCTACGAACGTTTATTGAAAGTGGCAAGTTCATTAAAGGTCCCTGGAGAAAAATCTCAGCTCGGGTTTTATAAAATCAGATCCAATAAGCTGAGAAAATGGTATACGGCCGCTGAAAGGAATTATTTCAGGCACAAACTGCTGTTTCTAAAAGAACATTTTCCTATACCCTACATCTTTAAGCTTGTGGTCCTTAAATCCCGGAGTGTTCCCTTTAGACTGTGTGAAGTAGCTCTGAATAAAAATGTACACAGTACTAGCTATGCAAGCCATCTGAAACTGAACACATGCACACATGCCAAAAATAAGCCTCCCGTGGATATACCCCTCAAATACGAATCTCTTAAAATAGGGTCTTGCTAGGGATTATGATATTTTTAGAAAGGCTATGAGGGTAAACTGAGGAGGACGTTCCATCTACTCACGGAACTTTGATATGGGAAATATCTTGCTGGAGGGGTGGGGGAGCGTAACACATGAACAACTTTTCTAACGATACCTTTGTTCTTCTGAACGGAGTGTTGCAAAATGCACATAGAAAGATAATGCTTTTTTTTCATTATTTTCAAACTGGCTATTCGTAAGATTAGCAGGTTTAACCAAGGGGCGCAATGAAGTGAAAATCAATGATGAGTTCTTGGTCTACAGACTCTTAGTTCCATTACTCCAAAGTAATGTAGATGTGTTTTTCTATCATGCTCGCTTGTAGGATTTTTTTTAAAAAAAGTGTTCATGTTTTATGTAAAAAGCAGTTTATAAAACCCAAATCTGCTGGATCTCTAAAGAAGGTGGCCAGCTGTATGGGACGAATATTGTTTGGGAATATGGAAGACTCAAGTCCTTATGTATTCATCTTGAAAATTCAATGCTCTTATTGTGAAGATTAGGATTAGGATTTATTTCATTTATATGCCGCCCTTTTCCCCGAAGGGGACTCAGGGCAGCTCACAATTCAGTCAGGGAAGGGGGTACAGACAGGGGATAAAAAGACGAAACATAACAATACACAATTTAAAAACACACAACAACCATACCATTCGAGGAGGGGGGCAAAAGCTCTTTAGCCCCAGGCCTGTCGGAACAGCCAGGTTTTAAAGGCTTTGCGGAAGGCCTGGAGGGTGGTAAGGGTTCGAATCTCCACGGGGAGCTCGTTCCAGAGGGTCGGAGCAGCCACAGAGAAGGCTCTCCTCTGGGTAGTCGCCAGTCGGCATTGGCCGGCGGATGGAATTCGGAGGAGGCCTAATCTGTGGGATCTGATCGGTCTATTGGAGGCAATTGGCGGCAGGCAGTCTCTCAAGATTAATTTTGTACCATAGAAATATGACACAGGGATGCCAAACCTGGGTCGTGACGTTGTTGTCACATGACGTATCACAACTTTTCCCCCTTTGCTAAAATGGGAGTGGGTGTGGCCAGGGCGTGACGCATCCGGCCCACGGGCCACGAGTTTGACACCCCTGCCATAGAAGGTATCTCCTACCAAGAAGCTCTGGTGGGGGGGCTAGATCTTCTTGAGGTGGTTTCCTGTAAGAAGAGATAACTCTTCCCAGTTTTAGAATAAGTAAGGAGGAGACCTTAAAGAAACAACATTTGACCATACATGGGTAGAGAAAGAATATATACAATTAAATACAAAAGGTTTTTTTTTCTTGTGTTCCCCATTAAATTGAAAGTTTATTTTTGAAAATTGGTGCCTGAATGAGTAGGATGTCCCATGTCCACTTAAAAAAATGGAACTTCTCAATGAATCCAATGTATAATTTCCTAACAGTAAAGAAAGGACATTCCATAGAGCAGTGTTTCTCAACCTTGTCAACTTGAAGATGTCCGGACTTCAACTCCCAGAATTCCCCAGCCAGCAAATGCTGGCTGGAGAATTCTGGGAGTTGAAGTCCGGACATCTTCAGATTGCCAAGGTTGGGAAACACTGCCATAGAGAAATATACACCCAAGTCCCTGAAAGTGGGATCTATCATTCAGACAACTATACACAACTATGTAAAACTTCTTGCTGATACTTGCACCTTTCTGCTAAAAGACATTTTGACTTTGACATGACTTAAACGTCTGGTCTTTAATAAAGAAGGGTATGTAGGATGATATAGTGGCCCTATAGAAGACAAATGCCTTCCGTGGGCATAAGAGTCCATGAAGGCTATTTTAGATGCCCTTTAGGGGTACAGGCTTATTCTATTTCTTGTAGGTCAACTTGTTTTAGAATCTTCTGGTATGCAAATGGGTTGAGAGAGGTCCATTATTCTGTGCTGCTAAATCTGAGAAAGATGCTCAAGGTTTTGGTAATCAGGATGTTGAGTAGCAAAGTTGACCTTTTGGGGGATTTGATCCCTAGGAAAGTAATGCTGTTTTTGCTTCTTCCTCTGTTCTGACCTCTTGGGGTATCTGGCCTAGAAAATTCCAAAAGTGACACCATAGTGAACTGGATTACTATAGTATTAAATTATCCTGCAATGGGCTTAGTAAGGATCTCATTTAGCCACAACATCAAAAAGGTCTTCTGAAAAAAAACATAGAGAGCAAATTACAGTGGGACTTTGGGTCACAAACAGTTTTGACCACAACCAAATCAGGTGCCCGCCAAAAAATCCACTAAATGTTTCACTCTGTTCCTGAACACATCCTCAGGTAGTGATCAAACACAACTGCAATGATTTTACCTGCCGCAGCGATTTTCCCTTCCATGACTTTTTTTTGTGCGCGCGCACATGCTCACTCAGTCTTGCTTCTGGACACAACCAAATTGGGTGCCAACCGAACTCCTGGAACAGTTTACGGTTGTGACCCAAGGTTCCACTTTACAGTGAGTTTGTTGGCTCAGAGTCCCCTAAACAGCTACAATTAAATTAAATAACTAAAAGGCTAAGTAAAAGGGCAAAGCGAAGAGGAAATAAAGAAAAACAAACGAAAGACTCATGTTCCTGACCAAATATAGAGAATAATAGAGATGACCTTGGAGAAACTATGGAGAGATGTTAACAAAACATGATTTCAGAACAGAAAAGAAAAAAAAGACAAAGAAATCTATCCAGCTATTAATTCTCTAAAATTAATATTTTAGAGGCTTTCAAGATTCTGTTACTACAGCCTATATCAATAAAATATATTCCTTTATTACTTTGGGAATCTGTTTCTGACCCGGTCTATGCTGAAGGACTAAATACCAAGGAAATCTTTTTTTTTTAAAGAGTTTTATTATTTTTTAGTTACAAAACTAAACATTCCATCTTTCCTTAAGCAGTGTGTTGTCTGGGTACAAACATCTCTCCACAACAATGTTCCTCTTTTGCCACATCTTTCATATTCATGTTAACATTATTTCCCTACGTATTATAATATACTGAGCATTTAAACATTGTGGAACTCTCCATTTTTCTTCTTAATATCTTCTAATAATAATATCATACAACATCATTATTCTCATCATACACATACTAACAGTGTTCATCTTATTTATATCTCTAAGTGTATTATCTGTATCATATGATTGATTGGCATAACACATAGCGATAGCAATAGCAGTAGACTTATATACCACTTCATAGGGCTTTCAGCCCTCTCTAAGCGGTTTACAGAGAGTCAGCATATTGCCCCCAACAATCTGGGTCCTCATTTTACCCACCTCGGAAGGATGGAAGGCTGAGTCAACCCTGAGCCGGTGAGATTTGAACCGCTGAACTGCTCATCTAGCAGTAGCCTGCAGTGCTGCATTTAACCACTGCGCCACCTCGGCTCTTACATGAGTATGAAGATGCTCTGATTCCAGTGAGAGGGATCTTTATTGGAAAGATGTGAAAGTGATCGCCATCACAGCCCCAGTATTTTGGGTCTAGAACTGCAACATAAAAGGGTTGCTTCTTCGTTCCTCTTTTTTTTTGCCCTTTCCTGGTAGGATTGGAGGGGAAATGTCCTAGAACAGGAGTGTCAAACTCAAGGCCCGTGGGCCACATTCGGCCCATGAGATGCTTAAATCTGGCTTGCAGGACTGGCCCGTGGTGCCTCTGGCAGTCAAAACAGGACAAGGCCCCCAGCACCCCATTTTGGCCAGCAGAATGCTGCAGGTGGCCATGCAGACCGAAAATGGGGAACAGGTGGGCCTCACGTGCCCCATGTGCCCTATTTTGGCTGGCAGGGTGCTGCAGGAGGTGTCCGTCCCGGTTCCACCACAAAACCGCGAAGCCCTTATCCGCGCCGACGTAAGTGCGGAGGGCAAATCCGCGCCGTTCAAAGCACTAAGGAAAAATGCGACCCTACCGCAATGACATAATCGGGGAGGGCAAATCCGCGCCTTCCGAAGCACTCAGTGTTATATATCCAGAATAGTCTAAACTATCCTAAAGGGCCAGCAACAGTCTATGCTGCACCCTGATTGGCTGGGACGCAGCATAGACTGTTGCTAACCAGCCAGTGTGTCCTGATTGGCTGAGGTACTGCATCAGCAGTTGCTGTGCAGTACTCGGCCCCTGATTGGTGCTAACTTGCTACATGCTTATTATAAATACCCTGGCGCGAGCTTGCCTATTTTGAATCGCTGTCATCTATGCTTTAATAAAGATCTTCTTGTTCCTTGCAATCCATGGCTCCTGCGTTCCTTCACCCCAAGTCATAAAACTCAGCACCCTAAACCTAACCCTAAACCTAACCCTAACCCTAAAGCAAACCCCTAAACCTAATCCTAACCCTTACCTTAATTTAAATCGGCTTTCTGCCGCCGCGCTGTTTTAAAGCGCCCTTCTGTCGCCGTGCTGTTGTCGCAGCGGTGATGACGTGCGGTGATGACATTGCGGCTTTAGCAACGTGGTTTTATCACCCCTATTTTGACGAGCGCGGTTTTGTCGTGCCACGGTCCGTCCCATCCTCCCCTCCAGCTGGTTTGCGGAGAACTACAATGCTGATCCAGCCCTCGAAGAAATCCAGTTTGACACCCCTGTCCTAGCACGTGTGATGGTTGCTGTTCGTGCTGCTCCCGTCCTTCTCCCAAACTTTTTGAGCATACAGCAGTGCCGAAATGGAACTATCCGGTCATAATTTGGAAGCTCCAGTTCCCATTGTCTGCTGATGCTAATTGAAAGGGTAGAAGTTTTTCAATTTTGATCCCGTGGGGACAGCGAAGAGAATTTGTGGAAAATGAACCACAAAGAGAAACAACACAAGGGATTACGGCAGGGGCACTGGTTAAAAGCTGTGGTAAAAAAAAAATTACAATTCAGTTTGGTTCTGGGTTTTCTTCTGCAGCCTTTCAATAATCTTACATTTGTGGCCCTTCTGTTGCATCTCAATTTGGAAGCTAATCAGGGTTGAGCCTGTCCTAGTTCATAGAATAACCTTGCTTCACATTGCTGCTTATTTATCATGTTGTTCTTGTCATGATGTGCATCTTAAAGGTTTAGACAATTAAACAGCTACAATATCAAGTTACAAATCTCTTTATACCTTTATTGTAAAGAACATAGGGCTACAAGCTTGAAACATAGTCAAGAGGGGTGATATGTCTAAATCTATTTCATTGTTTTTATCAATGGCTAATACTCTAGAAGGCAGCAATAATATTTAAAATAATAAGATAGAAAAAATTACTGAAAACAACAGAAGGGAATTTAAGAGTGAGGGTTTAACTTAGGGAACAAATCAAATGGAGATGGGGGAATTCTTTAAGGAAATAAAAATAAAGTAATCAATTCATTAAGATGTGTTGAATTTGAGTCAGATAGATGACATGGTTCCAAAAGTGGTCAATGTTTTCATAATGTCACAGACTAGGAAAGGATGTTCATCAAATTCTGAAGACAACATAATACAATTTCAGGTTTCAATAGGGTCTTGACAGTAATGGGCTTTCCCAATAAAATGCAGTTCAGTGGTGAGAAATATAGGATTCTGCATTGGTAGATGCACAGGTATATAAGAGCCGAGGTGGCGCAGTGGTTAGGGTGCAGTACTGCAGGCCACTTCAGCTGACTGTTATCTGCAGTTCAGCGGTTCTAATCTCACCGGCTCAAGGTTGACTCAGCCTTCCATCCTTCCGAGGTGGGTAAAATGAGGACCCAGACTGTGGGGGCGATATGCTGACTCTGTAAACTGCTTAGAGAGGGCTGAAAGCCCTATGAAGTGGTATATAAGTTTAACTGCTATTGCTATTGCTATAATAGGAAGTACCTAGTTTGGCAGTAGGATTAAGAGAAAGTAAACATATTCCACCAGTATGCTGCAGTTGCAAAAATGTAATGCAACCTTGGCTGCATCAAGAGATTTATAGTGTTGAAATCACGAGAAGCTATACTTCTGCCCTAATCCTCCAGGAGCAGCTGGAGCGTCACGCAGATGCTAGTACACATGCGGGCACCGTGCGCGTGCACGAGGACGCCGCCGGCCCCATTCCAGCCGAACCGGTTGGAACGGGGTGAGAAACCCACCCCTGAGAGACAGTAACGGGGCCCAAAGTTCCGCCTAAGGCAGAACTAGAACTCCTGGCTTCTAGCCTGGTGCCTTAAAACCACTAGGCCACAGTGGCTAATTAATTGATCTTTAAAAAATTATTTTGGTTTCAGACAACTTTGAAAAAGACACAGCATACTTAAATACAGTTTAATATTATTGTCAGATCTTCTCCATTTATTAATTAGGAAAGGAAAACCATGAGACTCCATTCGTAGAAATCAAATGTACTTTTACTAATTAAAAATGGTTAAAGAGAATGCATAGCGAAGTCTGGTTAATTAAGCGCGAAAGCAGTTGATATATGGAATAGCCCATTCCCCACCCCTTGGCATCACCATCCCAGTCCAATCATAAGTCTTTCAAGTGTCAGGTGTGAGATAACTTCAAAAGGCATCACGAAGATGGAATGTCGGTGCCGTTAGTCCAGGCGGGAAACACCCACGCATGCGCAGTCCGACCAGTCGGTGAACTCCAGAACTTTCCTCCAGCACAATGAGTAACCCCTCCCAAATACCATGCCCTCCCTCCCCGTTTCATGGCAGCTGAAGCAACAGCAAAGCAGAAGCTGACAATTATTGATTCTGTATGATCTGCCAATGAAAGCCTCTGTAGATCTTGTGATTTCAACCAATGCCACAGTTAAAGAAGAAAAGGTGGAAAGGTGGGTTAGGGAATGAGCAGAGACAGTTTAAGCGGGAAATTAAATATCTTAAGCTACTATTTTCAAATCTTAAAAATGCAACACTAGCATAGGACTAAAACGCATAATACAGTCAACCATGCCAAGGCAGAACCCAAAGGATAAAAGCATCTCCTAGACAAAATAATGAATATCCCTTAGAATAAATGGAAAATGTGTTATGGCCAATAATTTCCATTGATTTCACTAGATCGTCTAAGCACGGTTAATTTGGTCCAACCAATGAATATTTACTAAGGCTTTCAACTGTATATATAAGAAGCTGGTCTGAAAGCTGTAACAGCCCCTATCATCTTAATATTTGTCATTATTCTTACTTACCAGTTTACAACTTCGGCATAGAAGCTATTTTTATGCCACAAAGCTGTTCAAGCATTCTTGGAAAATTGAGGTCTATGTTACCAGTGAGATTTATAGATCTTTACATAAATATCTTAAATATCTATCTGTAAAATGATGACAGAAAATGTAAGGAAGCCCAAATAATTCACTTTTCAGAGTTCCTTCATTTGTGTAATTTTTACACAAATGCTTTTTATTGAAATTAAATAGCAATAGCAGTTAGCAATAGCAGTTAGACTTATATACCGCTTCATAGGGCTTTCAGCCCTCTCTAAGCGGTTTACAGAGTCAGCATATCGCCCCCAACAACAATCCGGGTCCTCATTTTACCCACCTCGGAAGGATGGAAGGCTGAGTCAACCTTGAGCCGGTGAGATTTGAACAGCCGAACTGCAGAACTGCAGTCAGCTGAAGTAGCCTGCAGTGCTGCACTCTAACCACTGCGCCACCTCGGCTCTAAATATATTTCTGTATCATTCTGTCATCTTCTAAGAAAACCACGCTCACCTGTCACGACAGTATCAGAAAAGGAATGGCATCTAATAATGTGTGTTAATCTTCAGTAGCTTCTTTGTGATTGCATTTATCGGTGATTGCTTGCATGTGTATATGTATGGTTGTATAATAGCATCCAAATAAATTTAATGAATTGAACTAATTAAACTATTTTACTAAATGAAAAACCAAGGCTGCCACATGAAAATTATGATGTTTTTTTCCCCCCTAAATTGGAGCACCTAATTGGACAACTGTGCTCTTAAAACTTTCCTATCCCTTTATCAAGTCTCACAAGCACATAACTGTGTCGTGCGTTGTTAATTAGAGGCCATGAAGTTAAAAATCTGATCATCTAAGCATGTAAATACTTGATGGGTCCCTCGTCTCTAGGCTAGAGACTGAAAAATGACATTGCTTGCATAACTGGATGTTTACCACAGCAACAGAAATGCTCTGCTGAATAACTTAATTGCTCCTTTTTTTTTGTCTTTTTAAGAAGAAGGTAAAAAATTGAAGAAAAAAAAATTACATACAATCTGCCTGTGAGGCACAACCCTAACAGCTTGCTACATGTTTATTTGTCCTGCTTTTCATATTAATAATTATATATTGATTGAAATGGCAGTGGGGAACAAGTGATATTGGATGGCTTAGAATGCTTCCTTTGGCGAAACGTTCCTACTATTCCAGGTTCAAAAATTCCCTTTAAAATCAGGTGGAACAACTTTGCTAATAAGTATACAGAATTCATAGAAGATGGACTGGAGCAGTCTATTATTTATTTATTTATTTATTTATTTATTTATTATTTAATTAGTTTGTATGCCGCCCACTCTTGGAAGACTCAGCGCGGCTTACAAATAAAAAGGGAAGGGGGGATATAAAAAAATTAAAAAGAACAATTAAAAATTCAGCAACATTCACGACTTAGGATGGGGCTGGATAAATCAACAGCCCCAGGCCTGCCGGAACAGCCAGGTCTTGGTGGCTTTGCGGAAGGCCAGAAGGGTAGTAAGGGTCCGGATCTCAACGGGGAGATCGTTCCATAGGGCCGGAGCAGCAACAGAGAAGGCCCTCCCCCGGGGGGTCGCCAGCCGACATTGAATCCGGAGGAGGCCTAGTCTGTGCGATCTAATAGGTCTCTGGGAGTCTCTGGGAGTCTAATCTGGGAATAGGGAATTCACTATTACACAAGTTTAAAATTCACGGTGGCTACATTTAAATAATAGCAATAGCAATAGCAATAGCAGTTAGACTTATATACCGCTTCATAGGGCTTTCAGCCCTCTCTAAGCGGTTTACAGAGTCAGCATATCGCCCCAAACAACAATCCGGGTCCTCATTTTACCCACCTCGGAAGGATGGAAGGCTGAGTCAACCCTGAGCCGGTGAGATTTGAACAGCCGAACTGCAGAACTGCAGTCAGCTGAAGTAGCCTGCAGTGCTGCATTTAACCACTGCGCCACCTCGGCTCTAATGATATCTGATGAGGACTAATTTTATTTTCCAAAAAATATAAATTTTCCTATACCATCTTTGATCGTAAACTATCAAAAACAGGTTAATGTTCTATGCTTATCCAGAAAAAGGGCCCCAACTGTATGGTAATCATTTTTACAAATAACTCAAGATAGTGAACATATCCAATACACTTCCTCCTTTTATTTTCCCCGCAACAACAAAGCTGTTGGGTGAGTTGGGCTGGCTTCATGGTAAGGGTAACCTTTAATGGTTAAGACAGGACTAGAATTCTTGGTCTCCAGCTTTCTAATCTAAATCCTATTATTGTACTCCTTCCCCTCGATTATCCAATTTATCATAGAATTCAGTGATATTTATTTGAATGTCTAAGCCACCTAATTCCAATATATTTCCCCACATTAAAAATATAAAAGTACATTTTCTTGATTTGATATCATCTATTGCTTTAAACACATATTTCCCAAACGTGAGTAAATTATCCAAAATTGGCTAAAAGTTTTTTGTTTTGTTTTAGGCAAAGACATACAAACTCATTACAACCCAATCACAACATGGGCGTTCAAATGCATTTTGAAAAGCATTTTACCTACATTGGGTAAAAAGAAGTTTCTGATAAGTGGTTTTGGGTAGGGGGGAAAAAAAGCACTTTGGGAAGCGCTGATACTAAACTGTTTTGTTAAGTTTGTGTTTTGCTATTTCTCTGATGAGATGCCTTATCCATTTCATATAAATGGATCTTTAAAAGCAATAATTTCCATACAGGAATAATTAGTTCTGAAGGCCACATAAGTATGGATGAAAAAGAAAATGATTATTGTCATTTAAGATGTTCCTTCTCTGCTTTCCTACCCAATAATCAAAGAAGGAACATAGTTATTTTTTTAAAAAACCTTATAATCTAATGATGCAGAGAAGCAATTTTCTTCCGAATGTGAAATAATGCTGAGGATAAGCACTGTCTGGTTTCGTGGAGGAAAGGCATTATGGTTAGAAAAACTAACTTCCTATGTTGATAGAAAATGGATCTGCAAGAAGCCTTTCCCCCCTCTAGATAGAGAATGCAAATTCATTTATTGCCAATTATCTAAGGACTATTTTACCCAAGGAAAATACATTGGCTGTGAACCAAGAATTAATAGAAGATCTCAACCACTGCATCCTGGGAAATTTTTTATTAATACTTAAGGAAAAGAAACCAGTCCTATTTTTTGACTTGTGAAGGATCAGTTTTAGGAAGGTTTGGGCTTTTTTGCAACGTTGAAACAGAAAGAAGTTAGCAATAGCAATAGCAGTTAGACTTATATACCGCTTCATAGGGCTTTCAGCCCTCTCTAAGCGGTTTACAGAGTCAGCATATTGCCCCCAACAACAATCCGGGTCCTCATTTTACCCACCTCGGAAGGATGGAAGGCTGAGTCAACCCTGAGCCAGTGAGATTTGAACAGCCGAACTGCTGAACTGAAGTCAGCTGAAGTAGCCTGCAGTGCTGCATTTAACCACTGCGCCACCTCGGCTCTTCATTAAAAGCTTAAAAAGTTAAAAGCATGATGAGGATCTATGAACTAGGAAACCTGTCAATCAAATATTATAGCACTACTAAGAACCACCACTAACAAGGAAGCTCAGACTGGTACAACTGCAAAGTTTGAAGTTTGAAGTTTAATAACATTTGTATGCCGCCCAATCCCGTGGGACTCCGGGCGGCTAACAATACAATAAATCAAAAAAGAAGAAGAAAGAAAAGATAGATTTAAAAAAACACATCATGCACTCCATTTTGAGTGGGGCTGGACCATATTTTGGGGTCAACAGCCCCAGGCCTGCCGGAACAGCCAGGTTTTAGTGGCTTTACGGAAGGCCGGGAGAGTGGGAAGGGTCCGGATCTCTGCGGGAAGATCGTTCCACAGGGCTGGGGCAGCTACAGAGAAAGACCTCCCCTGGGTAGTCGCCAACTGGCATTGTCCGGTTGACGGTACCCGAAGGAGGCCCAATCTGTGCAATCTTATAGGTCTTTGGGAGGTGTGTGGCAGGAGGCGGTCCCGTAGGTATCCAGGTCCCAAGCCATGTAGGGCTTTAAAGGTAACAACCAGCACCTTGAAGCGTGTTCGGAGACCGATGGGAAGCCAGTGCAGCTCGCGGAGGATAAGTGTGACATGGGTGTACCTAGGTACACCCGATATCGCTCGCGTGGCCGCATTCTGGACCAATTGTAGTCTCCGAACACTCTTCAGGGGCAGCCCCAAGTAAAGTTCAACCTCTTACATCTTCCCTTCTTTTCTCGTTTGTTTCAAGCTTGCAAGAGTAGGATAGGGCCTGGCTCCCATTTATATTGATTCACACTGCAGAGAAGCTGCCTTAGAAGCAGGATTTTAAAAATTAAAAAGGTATGTTTCTAGATTAGTCCTGGGTTTGTTTAAAACCGCCAGGAGGCTTGCTTGCAAGCAGAGCAATTAGGATTTGAGTAATTGAAGGATAAATTCTGTGTAATGCAGCCCTTAAGTAGCTTGTTGGCAAGGCCAGGCTTTGCTTTCCTTTTAAAGTTCAGAATGCAGGAGGCAATTTTTATTTATTTTTTTAATCCATTTAAAACTGGGCAATAATATCTACTGTTGATGTATAAAGATTGGCATTCTTAATTCAGATATTATAAGGTAATAGCATAAAATAAACGAGGGCTAATAATAACTAATATAAAATAAAACATAGTCGCTAATACCGTGAGATAATGCTTTTGAAGTGTGTCTGAATGTTTTTTTAGAAAGCTGTCTTGTAACAACAAGTATTTTTATAAACTTCCACTTGGGGGCAAACGTGTTCCAGATTTTTAGAAAGAAAACACAAACCTTCCTGCAAATTCAATCCAACTGATATATTTTCATTTGAAGGATGATAATAATAATATGTAAACAATTCAATCAATTTTAAAAAGCAGAATTGTTTTAGAAAACACTGCATTCCACGTGTTTGTGCTTCAGTAGTAATTGTTAAAATACCCTTTTAAACATAGAGATCAAATTCTATCGTTTCCAAGTTTTACATCCCCAGTCTGGGCTCCCCAAAAGATTGATTTATATATTTTATTTAAACAAACAATTGCAATGATAAAAACCCTAGAAAATGTAAAAAGTGAATGCAGGAGCAACAGCAAAATCTACATAGAAGCAGTTTAAAAACATTTGGGGAATATATGTGGTCTTTGATTTCAGTTAAGAGATGATTTTAATTATAACACTGTATGTTGTAACATGCCTTCTTTCTTTTAAAAAGATATAAGCTACCTTTTCCACCTTGTGTGGGAAATATGTCACTGCTTCTCATGAAACACATTGAAATATTTCTGGTATTTGTGAAGAAAAGGTTTTTTGACATTTCCATTAGCTTTGATTTTGGAGGGGACTTAACCAAAGACAAGATATAGTTTGGGATAACTTTTACCGTATATACTCAAGTATAAGCCGAGTTTTTCAGCCCACTTTTTGGGCTGAAAAAAGCCGCCTCGGCTTATACTCGAGTCAGTGAAAAATTTGCCCGAAATGGAGGAGAAAAAGGGGCGGGGCCATGCCGCTGGGTGACGCTCGTGAATGGCCCGGCGCCCCTGTGAGTTTCCCCTCCCTGTGTGTCAGTTTGCCGCGCAGCGCGCACCGCACCATCCCCCCTCCTCACGTTCTAATGTAATGCAGGGCTGTCTTACGATTCCCCTTCCTCCCCCTCCTGCCGCTCTGCAACGATGTCCCACTTCCTCCTTGTTATGGCAAGCAGCCACATAACGATGTCCCAGAGCTAGTTTACTGTTTTTCTTTGAAATAAATATTCAAAAACATTATTGGTATCTATTTTTATTTTTGAAATTTACCGGTAGCTGCTGCATTTCCCACCCTAGGCTTATACTCGAGTCAATAACTTTTCCAGTTTTTTGTGGTAAAATTGGGTGCCTCGGCTTATATTCGGGCCGGCCTATACTCGAGTATATACGGTAATCTTGTTTTTCATATGAGGATCAAATTCTTTTCTATATTCTTTCTTTGAATGCAATGTCTATGGAGATTCAGCTCTGAAGAGAGCTGAAGCAACTTCTTGGAGGAGAAGCGAAATATCTTCAAAAACAAACACCCAGTTAACTCTTTAAAAAACACCTTTGGGAGTTTGAATGCAATGTTACTCAACCTTGGCAACTTTATGATGTCTGAACTTCAATTCCCAGAATTCCCCGTTTGAAAATTCTGGGAGTTGAAATCCGGATATTCTCAACTTGCCACGGTTGGCAAATTAAATTGCATTAAATGGATACAGTGATACTTGATACTTCCACAGTACTCTTAATGGTTTCTATGTTCGCTAATACTAGAAATAGCTGTTCGAAATTAATTTCAACTTTTACGAGGTACAGCTGGGACACGCGCTTGAAAAGTTTGAATTTACTGCCCACTACATCACGAAAACATACAGCTGCTCTTTCTTTGGTGGTACTAAAATGTTTGATACCGTCTTCTCCACACAACAGATAAAAATTTGAAAATGGCACTATAAAATGGCATTTGTGATGTAACAAAGGTTAGAAGGGAGGGAAGGAGGACAGTAGGGAAGTCAGGATGGAGAGGAGAAAGGAGAGGAATAGGAAAGGCAGAAGAAGGGGGGAAGGATAAAGAGGAGGAAGAGAAAGAAGAGCAGGGAAAGAAGGTGGGAAGAAAGAAGGAGAGAAGAAAGAGAAGAAACTGGGGGAGGAAGGAGGGAGGGAAGAAGAGAGGGTAGTAAAGAGGGAAAGAGGGAGGGAAAGAAAGAGAGAAGGAGTGGTGAAAGGAAGGAAGGAAGGAGGGAGGAAAGGAGGGAGGTTAAGAGAAAAGAAAGGAGGAGGGAAAGAGGAAGGGAAGGAGGGAAGGTATGTGTGAAGGAGGGGGGGATCAAGGGAGGGAAAGGAGGGGGAAGGAAAGGAGGAAAGGAGAAAAGAAAGGAGGGAAGGCAGGGGAGAAGGAAGTAAGGGGGGAGGGAAGAAAAGGGTATGGAAAAGAAGAAATGAGGGAAGAGAAGAAGGAGGGAAGGAATAAGATACCTAACCTTTGATGTTTATAATGATTTGATAGTATGGGAATATCTCGAAATGTAGTTGTATTGTTTTTTACAAGTTATGGATGTTGTATTTTCTTTTTACCAATAAAATCTTTTTTTAAAAATAAAAAAAATAAAAAATAAAAAATAAAATGGCATTTGTGGCAAAACGCTAAATGCATAACAGCAGCAATACAGTTCAACTACTCCAATAATGAATGAACCACTATGATACACCTCTGTTTGCTGCTTATTACCTGGGTGCAAAATATAAGCCTATTACAATATTAAGAAAGTGTTTTTTCACCTTGTCAATTTTCAGATCCGTGGGTTTCCAGAATTTCCCTGCCAGTATGATTGTTCCTGGGAATTCTGGAAATTGAAGTCTCTGTTGGGATATCTATTTATTTACCGAAAACATTTGTAGGGCTGCCCAAATTTAACTAATAGCAATAGCAGTTAGACTTATATACCGCTTCATAGGGCTTTCAGCCCTCTCTAAGCGGTTTACAGAGTCAGCATATCACCCCCACAGTCTGGGTCCTCATTTCACCCACCTCGGAAGGATGGAAGGCTGAGTCAACCTTGAGCCGGTGAGATTTGAACCGCTGAACTGCAGATAGCAGTCAGCTGAAGTGGCCTGCAGTACTGCACCCTAACCACTGCGCCACCTCGGCTCTCGGAATCACTAAGTGATTCTGAATAGCTTACAGACAATTCAACAGAATCTAACAGACAATCACAGTACATAAACTGAAAACAACAACAACAACAATAGGTAAAGTGGCAATTAAAATAGAAATGACTACCTCATCCAAAAGAACCAGGTCCTACCAGCCTTTCTATAGGCCAGTAGGTGTCAGGAGTAGGTTGAGAGGAAAGTTGATCTATATTATAGGGGCCACCACTGAGAAGGCATGTTGCTTGAGTCCAATAGGTTAGTAAGAACACTTTGTAAACTGCTTAGAGATGGCTGTAAAGCACTATAAAGTGAAATAGGAGTCAGCACATTGCTCCCAACAATCTGGATCCTCATTTTACTGACCTTGGAAGGATGGAAGACTGAACCAACTTTTAGCCAGTCAGAATCGAACTCCTGACAGGTGAGCAGTGAGTTAGCCTGCAATACTGCATTCTAACCACTGCACCACCAAGCTCAGATGGCATTGTTTCAACGAAGAGATTTGTAATGTGCCTTCCCAATTCAAATGTGTGGGACAGGAAGATTCTCTAGGCAGAAGTGGCCCTACATATAATCTGGTCCTGAACCATGTTAAGGCTCTGAAACAGAGGTGGGTTTCTACCGGTTCGCACCAGTTCGGTAGAACCGGTTTGTCAAATCTACCGAACCGGTTAGAAGAGGTTCCACCAGTGGACCTGGAAAGCAGGCCACACCTACAGAAGAGGTTCCAATTTTTTTGTTGTTGTCCTTCAGTATTTTTATTTTTCATTTTCATACACTCACATGTATACACCATACAATGTTAAACAATAATTGCATCAATTCCTCTTGTCAACAATGCCCCAGAAAATGAAAGCCCAATATACCTCTTCTATTCCACATACACCTCTTTCTTCCACCACCCTCCAACTTTCTATCTTCCCTCCATCATCCCCCTCTACCCTACTTTCCCTCCCCCTCTACCACTCCTCTCTCCAGATCCGCTCCCCCCCTTCCTTCTCGCCTTCCCCCACACCCTCTCTCCCCTCCCTCTCTACCCATCTTTCTTCTTTCCTCCTCCTCCTCCCCTTGGTGTATTTCTACCGTATGTTAATATACTTGGCTTATCCTATTTTTAAAGAAAAATAAAAAAAACCAGTATACATGTGGAGTCACATTACAATGAGATCTAACACACCGTGTCTAACTTAATATATATCCCTCCCTCCCCCTCCCCCCGACCCCCCCTCCACCCCCCCCAAATTTTTTTTGAAACCCACCACTGCTCTGAAAGTAATTTTTCAAGCACCTTGAATTGCACCCAGAAGTCAACTAAAAGCTACTGTGGTTTGCAGAATTGTGACATCTATTCCTATGGGCCTGAAAAGAATCACCCATAACTACTCATGCTGCTACATTCTGGACCAATTGTAGCTTCTAGAGGGCAGACCCACATAGGTCATGTTGCAATAATTTTAGAAAGCCTTTCCAAATTACTGTCCCTCCTTCTATATTTAGAAGTTATCTGGATTACTAAAATCTGGAGTTAGGATTTTGATCATCTGGAAGTCCAACAATCATGTTAGAAGTACACAAGTGAATACTAAGAATAAAGAGTATAAGAAAAAATAGGAACTTATGGGAAACACATGCTGAGCCTTAAGCCTTAAGCCCTGGCCCACCACACTTCCTGGATGGTAGCTGTTTATAGCAATAGCAATAGCAGTTCGACTTATATACCGCTTCATAGGGCTTTCAGTCCTTTCTAAGCGGTTTACAGAGTCATCATATCGCCCCCAACAATCCGGGTCCTCATTTCACCCACCTCGGAAGGATGGAAGGCTGAGTCAACCTTGAGCCGGTGAGATTTGAACCGCTGAACTGCAGATAACAGTCAGCTGAAGTACTGCACCCTAACCACTGCGCTACCTCGGCTCCATTGTTTCCCCCATTGCTTTGTGATTCTGGGTGAGAGAGGAAAGAACAGCATGGAACTGAACAACCACCGTCCTGAAACTACCCTGTATTTCATTGTTTAAGGGTGTTCTGATCCAGCAGAAACAAGAAACAGACTCCTTGTCCTGAAAAACCGCTCTTTATTTATCTCCTGTGAATTAATGGCATTCACACGCCAAAAAGCCCAGGCAATAATTCTTCAAAGAATTAACTGCAGTAACAGACCTTATTAGTCTCTTGCCAGGCTGTGAGCTCCCAGCCTTAAAGCTGCAAATTAAGTTCTGGCAAGCAATATCAATGAGCCAAATCTTCAGAAATCCGAACTGTTGTCTCCCACGACCATCACTCCCCTTTCCTTCTATTTATTTGCCAGCCAGGGAGGGGCCATTCAGCGTCCACCTGTGCCTTGCTTCCTGAGTCATCTCCTTGTCCTCAGTTGTTCTCCTCTCCTAAACGTTCTGCGCATATGCGCATCTGGAACAGGCTCCAGATGTTCTTCCTCCCCCCACTTATCTCAGCCTCCAAAGGCAGCTGCCTCTAAGGTGGCTGGGAAATGTCGGACGGCCTTGACTCTATCTCTCTCTGCATCCGACGCAGATCATCCATCAGAGCCTTCCTCAGATGCCAGAGCTGGCCCAGGTTCCTCCCCAACCTCATCATCATCTGAGTCTGCCGCCAGCTCTGCTGGCAGCTGGCGGGCCACAACAAATGGTAGTCACCTTGTCTGGCCTTATTTAACAAAGTTAAATTACAGATTACATCCAACTTATCTTGATTTGCTTTTTCCTTGACTTGAAAGAATAAAGAAAAATTAATGTGGTCAAGAGGAAGAGGTCATAATCACATAGAATACTTTATCTTCTTTCATTTCTTTCATTTTTGGGGGGAAGTACTGCTTTTATATTCCAAGCTGCAATCATATATATAGCAATAGCAATAGCAGTTAGACTTATATACCGCTTCATAGGGCTTTCAGCCCTCTCTAAGCGGTTTACAGAGTCAGCATATTGCCCCCTAACAATCCGGTTCCTCATTTTACCCACCTCGGAAGGATGGAAGGCTGAGTCAACCTTGAGCCGGTGAGATTTGAACAGCCGAACTGCAGAACTGCAGTCGGCTGAAGTAGCCTGCAGTGCTGCACTCTAACCACTGCGCCACCTCGGCTCTGTATCATATCCTATAGTTGTCAGCAGATACTGATTTATCATAGCTGAGCCAAGGTGGCGCAGTGGTTAAATGCAGCACTGCAGGCTACTGCTAGATCAGCAGTTCAGCGGTTCAAATCTCACCGGCTCAGGGTTGACTCAGCCTTCCATCCTTCCGAGGTGGGTAAAATGAGGACCCAGATTGTTGGGGGCAATATGCTGACTCTCTGTAAACCGCTTAGAGAGGGCTGAAAGCCCTATGAAGCAGTATATAAGTCTACTGCTATATTCCATCATGGTTTTGATCAATCCAAGACTTCACATAATGCTTATAGGAAGTTGCAGAAGATTATCAAATTAGTGAGGTTTGGGCCACATAGAGTATCCATAGCCACAAATCAATTCTCCTTGGCACTTTATGTCTGCATGGACCCATGCATATGTAGAGAACTAGGGAGAAACTATGGCTGAGAACAGATTTGGCATAAGCAAAACGTTAATCTTTTCAACTTCAACAGATGCTTATTTGCTACAGAGATCATAGGACTAAGGAAGTTGGGGAGGGGGGGGAATCCCTGCCCTGTTTTTCCAATATCAATCATAAATATTTTTTTCTAGATAATTGGTAATCCTAAAAGACAGGTGCAATACAGCAGTAGCAATAGCACTTAGACTTATATACTACTTCATAGTGCTTTACAGCCAGGGGTGGGTTTCTCGCCCCGTTCCAACCGGTTCGGTTGGAACTGGGCCGGCGGCGTCCTCGTGCACGCGTGCAGTGCACGCATGCGTACTAGCATCTGTGCGATGCTCCAGCTGCTCCTGGAGCATTGCGCAGGCCCTGTATGCGTCCTGCGCATGCGTGGAAGCGCAGAACTCGTCAAAACCAGGTAAGGATCGTGGGTGGGTGGGTGGGTGGGCCCTTCGCCGTTCCCGGAAGTTACTTACTTCCAGGTTCGCTGACCAACCGGTTCACGGGGACCGCCGCAAACCGGTTGAAACCCACCCCTGTTTACAGCCCTAAGTGGTTTACAGAGTCAGCGTATTACTCCCAACAATTTGGGTCCTCATTTTACTGACCATGGAAGAATGGAAGGCTTGAGCGGTCAGGATCGAACTCCTGGCAGTCGGCAGAATTAGCCTGCAATACTACATTCTAACCACGGCGCCACCACGGCAAAGCTCGTCACTCCTGGTTTAGCCTGAATAAGTATGGTAGGTTAGTCACTCTGTGTAATAATTTGAAAATCCTCTTCAGCAGAGAGGGAAACATCAAATAACTAACAAAATAAAATAGTCTTACCCACTATTACATACCAATATAACAGAAAAGATTCTTTTAGTCAACACTGGGAAAAGCAAAATATTCCACATTTGGCTTAATTTTGCTTTATGTCTTGCAAATTATAAAGCTTTGGCTATCCCCAAAGATTATGCAATTGTATCTGGTAACAAAATCATGTAACAAATGATGAATAGTACAAATTTTATTTCAAGATACAATTTCTTTGCGCAGAAACTTTGCTAGGAAAATCTGTCTCCCTTATTGTCTATTAGACATCTGCTTCTAAAGGGGAAAATAACAAAGAAAAATGCTCTGTGACTTTAATTGAATTGAGAAAAGTAAAAAAAAAAGTATATATAATTGTACATAAGCTAGAGAGATCAAGAACACAGTTGAAAATAATGCAGAACAACATGTCAAGTAAATTGAAAACAAATAGCATGGGAGATAGACAAAAACAAGTAGTAATTGGAAAAGAGCTACTCTATAGTTTCATGTATCAGGCTAAAGGACATCCAGGACATTAATATTAAGGCAGAGGGTCATCCTTGTCATATGCACAAGTAAATCCAAGTTCGAGATCAAAGTACTTATATTCAGCACTGCCCCCCCCAAATTATCTGACAAGATCCAAGCTTATCTTGTAAGCTATGAAACTTCCATTTTAAATTTATAATTAAATTTAAAATTTACAGGGATGGAGAGAGGAAAGGGAAGGGGAAGGAAAGGAGGAAAGGAAAAGAAAGGAGGGAAGGAAGGAGGGAAGGAGAGAAGGAGGGAGGGAAGGAAGGGGAGTGGGAAAGAAGAAACAAGGGAAGGAAAGAGGGAGGGAGGGAAGAAGATACCTAACCTTTGATGTCTATAATGATTTTGATATTATGGGAATGTCTTGAAACGTAGTCAAATGTAAAGCAAAACAGTGGATGTTGTATTGTCTTTTACCAGCTATTGGTTGTTGTATTTTTCTTTTACTAATAAAAATACTTTAAAAAAAATTATAATTAAAATAAATATTAGGTGAAAAGTTGTAGAACAGAATTCTAACAACTCCTAGGCTACTCTTTAGGATAGTACAGAGGCTCTTAATTTAATTAAAGCTGGGACAGCCTGTAGCAGCCGCTTATATTATTTTTCTAATTCCAAGCAACCTAATATTTCATCCAACATTTGAGACAGGGTCTGAATTTAAGAGCACAAGATTATTAGCCAAAGCAGACTGTGACATTAGCCCTTGCCGCTTTTGTGGTTTCTCTCCCGATGTTGTAATTTTAAGTTCAAGAAAACACACAGCTGAAAATATTAGCCCCTTCATTGTTTCTGACAGGTATATAATCCACGGAATACTGAGATTATTTATATCCTTGAAGAACTGTCTCCTTGTCTTTATTCTCTTGTTGTCTCATGAATTCAAGTTTCCATGGAAACTGAGATGAACTAGGGAATTTGTAAAATCCAAATGAACAGGACCAACTTGACAATCTTATGTTTCATAAAACATTAAAATGCAAATAAACAACGCACAGTAGTGGCAAATTTGAGCAGGAGGTAAACCCCCCAAAAACGGTTACTTATTGAGTATGTTTTAAAGAGTGAGGTTACTGCAATACCAGTACCCACTTATTTAAAATGAAACGCTCGATTAATGCAGTCATACATGACCCTAATATGTCACTACATCTTGCAAATGTTCCCACCATTGATTGTAGCTGAAGGCTGTGACATTTGCATCAGAGTCACAACAGCTTGATTAGGGCTTGATTAAATCTGTACCATTCTTGGTTAATCCGTCATAAATCCATATTTCTTCACAGGAAGAGTCAAGCAACACTGTGGGTTTAACTACACTTTTTTTTCTCTTCATGGGAGAAAACAGAAACTCTTCAAAACGGAGAAAGGATGGTTCAGGCCACCAGATTTATTTATTTTAAGGTTGGCTGAGTCAAATCTATATTGTTTCATTCCAAATGCTTTTCCTAGTCTTTATGGTACAGCTCTCCGATTCCTCCAGTACCAGCTTCTGTTTCTGTCTAGGATATCGCTGTTTTCAGCGGTAGCATCCTGAACTGCATTTTCTAAGATTGGCTTGACTGACTTTTTGGGATTTTGCCAGTAGTGATGACAAGCCTACTGTTATGACGTCTCGTATGTCAGTAAACAAAGTCATATCAACTGCTTTGCTGAATCAAATGAAGCACCAAGAGGAATAAAAAGGGAAAGAAAAGGGGGGGGAGAGATTGGACACCAAACCACAGGGGGTGGGGGGAGCAGTCAGGCAAACATTTCTACAGCAGTTGTTTGGTAGTAATAAATATGCAGATTTCAAAGCAAATATTGACTATTCGTATTCAGTACCCATCAAAGTAAGCATATTAATAATCATTTGGTGCAGGCCTAATTTTTATACACAATAGCTTTTTGGCAGCTGTGCAAGCACACTCTACACATGCAGAGCATAATTTTTGAGAAAATATTTCTTGCAATGCAAATCCAATAGGACTGGGAAATGCCATGGATCTGATCCTTAAAATGTGTTTTGGAA
Source organism: Thamnophis sirtalis (assembly GCF_051295495.1). Taxonomy (NCBI): domain Eukaryota; kingdom Metazoa; phylum Chordata; class Lepidosauria; order Squamata; family Natricidae; genus Thamnophis; species Thamnophis sirtalis. The sequence continues at coordinate 6,666,176 of NW_028261395.1, read as the reverse complement.
ATGCAAAGAGCATCCATGCCGTCCTGGAAAAAGACCCAGCTGCTTTAAAGAGTAGCAACCAGCTGTGGCCTCCACAACCACTGTGTGGGTTTTCATTTGCCATATTGCTCAATCTGCACCATTAAGTATACATACCAGTTAAATTTTATATATATCAGGGCTGGGTTTCGACCGGTTCGCACCGGTCCCTGCGATCCGGTTGGTCGCCGAACCCGGAAGTAAGTAACTTCCGGGAACGGCAAAGGCCCCCCCAGTGCCCGCGCGCGCCCGCACACCCGCGCCCGCTCCTTACCCGTTTTTTTCGAATTTCGCGCTTTCCACGCATGTGCAGAACGCCTGCGCGATCCTCCAGGAGCAGCTGGAGCATCGCGCAGACACTAGTACGCATGCGTGCACCGCGCGCATGCGTGAGGACGCCGCCGGCCTCGTTCCAACCGATCCGGTTGGAACGGGGCGAGAAACCCACCCCTGGTGAGAAACCCACCCCTATATATATATATAGTAAGGAGGAGAGCTGTAATAAGGAGGAGACCTGTGGCTTAATGGCTAAGACGTTTGCCTAAGATGCAATACAGCACAGGTTCGAATCCCAGTAAGGGTATGGCTAGCTGATGAGAGCTAAATAGCTTGAAATAGATCTATACTAGTCTCCCTTTATTTATTTATCAGCACAAATAAAACACACACACACACACACACACACACACACACACACACACACACATATATATATATTGCATTTCAGTGTCGAGCTGCTAATATTCAATCAATCTGAAAATTGTAACTTCCACAAATACAGATTAAGAATACAATCTTGAAGCTAATCGCTACTCTAGGGTATTACTAGCATTAACAGAGCTATTGAAGTAAGCTATAGAAGACTCATTTGGATGCCTTTAGGGGAACAGATGCAAACATAATTGAGTTATTTTTACATATGGCCTCATTTAATCTGATATGCAAATTCGTTACTTTGGCTGAACCAACAGCTCCCATTGCTGGCAACAGCTTTTTTTTCTCCCCCACCAAAAAATTGACAGTTTTTTTTTCTAAAAAAATGCTCTCAGCTTTAAAAAGAAACTAAACGTGATTTTGTAAATAAATTAACTTTTGAATACACACAATACAACAATTTAGTAATGTTAAATGGACGCAGTTCAAAAGCATTACAGTTATTTACAGTAACAAGAACTAGTACAATGCAAAACCTTCAAAAGAGATGCAGCACACACTGTGCAAGGGAGCTCACCCAAAGCAAATTATTCAATTTATTAAAGTAGCTGCATCTTTTTCCAGGCTTCTACAGATGCTTTGGAAGCTGATCCTCGTGCTCTGCACATATTTACATACCTTACATAGATACGTACATATGTATTTATCTAGCGCAAGCATGAAAAAAAAAGGTGCAATTGCTTTCATGTTTGAAGAGTTGTACTCTGGTTTTGTTCCGGGCCATTGCAAAGCACCAGCTTAGAAAGGGAAATGCACATCTGACGATGCCACAATGGATGTATTTGTGTAAGATATAGAGATGCAAGTATATAATGATCATGTTCATATTGTCATTTTGCATCATCATGAGCCCACTGCTTAGACTCCAAATCAATGTGGACACAACAGTTTTAATGTAGTCTAGATCAATGGGTCTGAAAAAATGGAGATGATAAATGCCATACTCAGGGTTCAGTTCTATGCCCTGTACCATTTAATAAATTTATGCATTCATTCATTCATTCATTCATTCATTCATTCATTCATTCATTCATTCATTCATTCATTCTGTCTGTCTGTCTGTCTGTCTGTCTGTCTGTCTGTCTATCTATCTATCTATCTATCTATCTATCTATCTATCTATCTATCTATCGGTCATCTATCTATCTGTCATCTATCTGTCATCTATCTATCATCTATCTATCTATCTATCTATCTATCTATCTATCTATCTATCTATCTATCTATCTATCTATCTATCTATCTATCTATCTATCTATCTATCTATCTGTCATCTATCTATCTGTCATCTATCTATCATCTATCTATCTATCTATCTATCTATCTATCTATCTATCTATCTATCTATCTATCTATCTGTCATCTATCTATCTGTCATCTATCTATCATCTATCTATCTATCTATCTATCTATCTATCTATCTATCTATCTATCTATCTATCTATCTGTCATCTATATATGTCATCTATCATCTATCTATCTATCTATCTATCTATCTATCTATCTATCTATCTATCTATCTGTCATCTATCTGTCATCTATCTATCATCTATCTATCTATCTATCTATCTATCTATCTATCTATCTATCTATCTATCTATCTATCTATCTATCTAGTCATATTTATGTTTGTTTTGGAGACCTTTTGAGAGCTGCATGCAACGTAATTTCATTTTAATGTATGCCTTTTAGTGTACATTCAAAGTGACAATAAAGTATTCTATTCTATATTCTATTCTATTTATAAATAACTTGATGAGGGGGATAGAAAACATCACTATTAAATCTGTGAATGATATACAGATGGGGAGGAATAGTAAATGCTATGTAGGACAAGAGGAAAAATAGACATAAACCACAGAACATCTGCGGTTCTGGAAAAAAAATCAAATGTATTAGTATAGAATGTGGGATATACAACAGGGGGCTTATATTATAAGGATACTGATTTTCTGGGGACATTAGGAAATCATTCCTAAAGATAAGAATTGTTCCAGCATGGAACAGACTTGCTTAGGAAGTGGTAGTCTCTTCTTCATTGGAGACATGTAAAAAAGAAGCTGGATAACAAACCATATCGGATGTCGGGAGTTGAATACCTGCATATATGGATCTATTGCTTGATTTAATAATAGCAATATCACTTAGACTTACATATATACCACTTCATAGTGCTTTACAGCACTCTCTGGGTGGTTTACAATGCAAGCATTATTTGCATATTGCTCCCAACAATCTGGGTCCTCATTTTACCGACCTTGAAAGAATGGAAGGCTGAGTCAACCTTGAGCTTGTCGGTGACCAGAGTCAGCCGGCAATACTGCATTCTAACCACTGCATCAGCCTATTAAGTATTTTAAGTACTTAAAGTATATAAAGTAAAAAAATTTTTAGCATAGCAAACAACATAGCAATGACGTGCGGTGAGGTTTATGGCTGGTGAGGCATTGACACAATTTTTTTTTAGACTTGTTGACTTCAACTCCCAGAATTCCACAGCCAGGCATGCTCAGTTCCGATTTAAAGTGACAGCATTTGTTTTTCTCCTTTGCGAAATAAGTTTCCTTCTTTCTTTTTCTTCTCCCTTCCCCTCCTTCCTCCCTCTTTCCCTCCCTCCCCCCTTTCAAACACACACACACACACACAAGTTGGATTGGACTATGTCTCCTACCCCTTTCCCTCTCTCACTCAAACAAACTCTCTCTCAAACATACACACACACACACACACACACAAAGTTGGATTGGAGGGAGTCAGGGAGACCACAGGAGGAGGCAGGAAGCCAGTCAAAGAGCCATACTGGAGTACGCACACTTTCCCCAAGCCCCAGAAGGATCCAGCCCAGCTTCACTGATTATAGGTTTGAAAAGACAACGTGGCTCTGCCTGCAATCAAACTACACTTGGGGAAGGAAAGCACTTCCCTCCAGCCTTTGCCCAAAGCCTCGCACCAGGAGGATGAAGTTTGAATTCCTCCCCCTATCTCCAACCCACATGTACCTTTTCCAGCTGTTTCTGAGAGGATTTCAACTCTGCTCTTGCCTGTCATCATGAGAAGAAAAAAAAATGTAAAAGAAAAAAGGCAAGAGCTGAGGTCAGGCTGAGCTAGTTGCTGCCTCACCGTGGATGACTCTGCTTAACTGTTTAAAAAAGCCTCTTAAAAAGTGCCCTCTATAGGAGGAGGCAGGAGAACGACGTGCCTCACCTACATCAGGACTTTTTCAGCTTTTTAACCCTTGCTTAACTCTGCTCGAGTGATCATAAAACGCCTAAAGTCAGACTAGATGAGGCATGTCATTCTCTTGCCTCCTCCTGTAGAGGGCGCTTTTTAGAGGCTTTTTTAAACAGTTAAGCACTAAGCAGAGTCATCCACGGTGACTCTGGCAGCAACTAGCTCAGCCTGACCTCAGCTGTTGCCTTTTTCCTTTTACATTTTGTTCCTTTTCATGATGACAGTGGTGAGGCTCTGCCTCCCCTGACTGCACATCACTGCAACATAGTGTATGCTAAGCAACATTAAGAATTCAGTCAACTTTCTCTAATGATTGCTTTGATAATACTATCTAAAATACCGTACTTTTAAATATTGGAGTCTGTGGGTAAACAACCCAAGTGGGACATTCCCTATAATGGGATTATATTTCTTTAAGATACATTATAATTTAAGGTAATGAAAGACATTCTGAAGTAAATCCCTAAATATTACTTTCACATCATTCAAGATTGCACATAAAGACCAGAATCTTTGACAACACACTTCTGTATCAAATATAACTTGTTTATTGATATGTATTAAGACATCCTTAGTACAAATTTGACACTTCTTTTTAAGTGTTCAAAATTATTACCCATTGGAAGATAACCATACTTCTCATGCCATCCAGTATTACAGTATCAGCCATTACATAGAAGATAAAGTGGCAAGACATCTGTGGAAAGAGACTTTTAATGTTGTACACTGAGTTCAGAGATTATAAGGGTATTTGGGTTTTTTTGCCTGATTCTTTTCCTTGTGGCCTCTGTTGGGAGTCAGGAAAATTTTTAATGCCAGATGCTATTAAATTATTTTGCATGAATATTTGCCAAAATCTCACGTCAGAGGCACCACCATGCAGATTTCCATGGTTTCCATGAAAGTATTGACAGGACACGTGGTCTCATACATGAGCCCCAATGTTTTAGAGCCGAGGTGGCGCAGTGGTTAGAGTGCAGCACTGCAGGCTATAGCAATAGCAGTTATATACCGCTTCATAGGGCTTTCAGCCCTCTCTCAGCGGTTTACAGAGTCAGCATATCGCCCCCACAGTCTGGGTCCTCATTTTACCCACCTCGGAAGGATGGAAAGCTGAGTCAACCCTGAGCCGGTGAGATTTGAACCGCCGAACTGCAGATAACAGTCAGCTGAAGTGGCCTGCAGTACTGCACTCTAACCACTGCGCCACCTCGGCTCTTAAGCTGACTGCAGTTCAGCAGTTCGGCTGTTCAAAACTCACCGGCTCAAGGTTGACTCAGCCATCCATCCTTCCGAGGTGGGTGAAATGAGGACCCGGATTGTTGTTGGGGGCAATATGCTGACTCTGTAAACCGCTTAGAGAGGGCTGAAAGCCCTATGAAGCGGTGTATAAGTCTAACTGCTATTACAAACTTTTATGGTTCTTCTTCATTTATTATGCATTTATTATTAAAGAATTTGTAGACTATTTCGTATTGCTCAGATTTGGGACATTTTTGAGATGGGGACTGGATAATCTGCATGCTACTTGTACTGTCCATTCACCTACCAGAGAAGCTCGTGTTTGCTCTGTATTATTTGCATTTTTATTACTCTGGCACGGTTATGCTTTTGGCAAGAAACAAATGAACACATATGAACTTAAAAGCCACCTGCCCCTTGATTTTAAAATGTCATCCTTGGCATCTATTTTTATTATTTTCAATTGTATATTTGGTAGTTTAATTTTAATTGCATTTATTGTGAAGTTGGAACTATGGATATATTTTTTAAAAAATGTACTCTGCATGACCCACTGAATTCTTTTATTGCAGCAGGTTAGAAATGTTTTAAATGAATAAAGAAGTAAATAAGAAGTTAAAAAATAAAGTCTGTCATTTGTGTAGATTTACAAATAACATGTTTATTTGCCACCGAAAAAAGTCTGCAGTGCAGACTTTTTCAGCTAGAAAGTCTTCTGTTTATTTGGAGTCTTAATATCCTTAAAAAGTTCTTTTTCTTTTTAAGTTAACTTCTCACTAAGAGAAGATTAATCCAATCTTTCATGTGTTATCTTCAATTTCTACCAAGGGAGTATTTGTAATAAAGACAACTTTCCATATGAGAATCTTCTGCCTTTATTATACATTAACTTGGAAATTTATTTTTCCTGCAAACTTGGCAAATAAAGCAGTAATTTTCTTCACAACAGTGTTTCTGTTTTATACGTTCTAATCCCAAAGTAAGGGTTTTTTCAGCTTTCCAAAAGTTGTCAACAAATTGTGATTTTCAATGTAATGCAAGAGTATGACAATTAAACACCTGGAAAACCATCGGATTTTCCTTCTTAATCTTACAGTTGACTTAAATTAAACTTTAGCATTTGTCCTGGCCTCCTAGCACAGTTTCTCACCTGTAATCAGGAGTCTGGTATAGCTCTTTATCTACCCTGCAAAAAGTTGAGTTGCCTGTTCCAAAGTCTAAAATGCACATTTAGTCATAATATTACAGGTTAGTCCTCAACTTACAAAGTGACTTAAGACCTTTTTTGCACAAGACCATTTGCAGTATTCTCATGGTCACATGATCCAAAGTTCAGACACTTGGCAACTGGCTCATATTTATGATAGTCACCGTTTTCTGAGGTCATGTGATCTCACCCTTTGTAACCTTCTGACAAGCAAAATCAATGGGGAAGCCAGATTCACTTAACAACCATGTTACGGACTTAACAACAGCAGTGATCCCCTTAACAATTGGGGCAAGAAAATAAAGCAAAACTCATTTAACAACAGTCTTGCTTAACAACAGAAATGTGGGGCTCAATTTTGGTCGTAAGTCAAAGGCTACCTGTACTTGTTAGGCCAACTGAGAGCCACAAAATACCATACATGGTTTTGAGTCCTTCTGAATGTTTTTGCATAAGGTAAACAAAGGAGAAAGAAGGAAGAATAACTAGGAGGACTTAAGGACGTGAACATTGTTTCTATGAGTAGCCTACAAAGTGTTGGATAGCTGGATTTGATGTGTAGAATCAGTTACTCTATGCTTGCCTCTTCCGCCTCCTTGCCCTTGTAAGAGTCCTGGACATGGTGATATCATCTAGGCACCTTGAATGACTTTAGCCCTTCCCACATTCTATTTTAAGACTGCAATTTAGCAGATGTCGTGGTTTGAACTGCAGCTATATTTACAATCCCACAACTCATATTGATTTTACTTATCGTTTTATCTGATTCAAAGTTCTAGATAGCTCAGAACACCCATGGATCAGAAGAATGAATTGTTGTTTTTATTTTGTTTTTGTTTAAAAACCATGCAAACATGAATTTTGCATTGAATTCGTGATTTGGATTTTTAAAGCTTTTCTAATTCTTTTTTTTTTTACAGTGGGCAATACAATTAATTTGTTTTTTGTGGTTCAAAAGTCTAACTTTCAACTCTGACATAAAACAGAGCATTTAGGCTGTGGTGCCTGCAATAATTGAATGATTTGATTTGATTGGGTTTGTATGCCGCCCTATTCCCAAGAGACTTAGGGCGGCTCACAATAAAAAAGGGGAAGGGATACAAAAAAATAAAATAAAACAACAATTTAAAATTCTACAACAGCCGTTAACCTCGAATGGGGCTGGATGGTTCAACAGCCCCAGGACTGCCGGAACAGCCAGGTCTTATTTGCTTTGCGGAAGGCCAGGAGGGTAGTAAGGGTCCGGATCTCCACGGGGAGATCCTTCCAGAGGGCCGGAGCAGCCACAGAGAAGGCCCTCACCCGAGGAGTCGCCAGCCGACATTGGCTGGCAGATGGAATTCGGAGGAGGCCTAGTCTGTGGGATCTAATAGGTCTTTGGGAGGTGACTGGCAGGAGGCGGTCTCTCAAGTACCCAGGTCCGATACCATGTAGGGCTTTAAAAGAATGGATAATAAATGCAATGATTTTGGTGGCTAAATGGCTCAACTCACAAAACATTGCACAAGTGGGCAGAGATCCTCTGGAGTATATGACTGCCCTAAAGCTTGGGTTGAAGAAGCCCAAGTGAAGGCATTGAAGTTATAAACTTCTCCCAGATTTATAAATCTATAGTATGAGTTGTAATAACATGGAACAACATAATCAAAATTTCAGAATAATGATAAAATTTGAAGAATCTCAGATTATCAATTAACTGATACTTTCTGCTGTAATTGCAATCTGCACAATAGAACATTTGCTGGTCTTTGACGATGATAAAGATTTGATTTGATTTGACTTGACTTGACTTGACTATGGAGTAGTTCAATTTAATGATACTCACAGCTCAGTTGGCCATGCTATTGGGGAAGGTTAGAGAAGACTGAATTGCATATATTACAAGGATAATAGAGAGCCGAGGTGGCGCAGTAGTTAGAGTGCAGTACTGCAGGCCACTTCAGCTGACTGCTATCTGCAGTTCGGCGGTTCAAATCTCACCGGCTCAAGGTTGACTCAGCCTTCCATCCTTCTGAGGTGGGTGAAATGAGAACCCAGACTGTGGGGGTAATATGCTGACTCTGTAAACTGCTTAGAGAGAGCTGAAAGCCCTATGAATTGGTATATGTCTAACTGCTATTGCTATTGCTAAAGAGCTCCACCTGTCTGCCTGCCTGCCTGCCTATCTGTTTGCCGTGCATTTTAGGATAAATTAAACTTTTAATTTTTTTCCTGTCAATGGATATAATATAGGAGAAGGCTAATTAGTGTGTAATTAATTCCTAGTCAATAGTTTCCCTCACAAAACAGTCCCAATTCTAAATCAAATAGAATAGGCATGATCCAGATGCCTTCCCTGAAAGATGGTTATCTAGTGGGACCCAAGATGTGTGCTGCTTCATGGCTGCCCTACCTTATGTAATACTCTCCCCTCAGCAATCCAGCATGTCTCTACTCTCTTAATCTTCTAAAAGTCATTAAAATTCCGTTCCTTACCAAAATTGGGTAAAATGGTAGAGACAGTAGTTGTGTCAGGCCTACCCAGAAGTCTAGGGAAATTTGGCCCAGAATTTCATTGTAGCTTGTTGAAACCAGTAAATGGGTCTAGCATAAGAGCATCCACCCAAGCTTTCTCTCCTCCTTTAGAAATAGAAGGGGAAACATCATCTATAGTGATAGGACGGGAACCACAATCTGAGGTGGAAAAGATTGTAGACTCCAGGTTGAATAGGGGTCGCTTACAGTATTTAGTGCAATGGAAGGGTTACCCTTTGTCTGAAGCCACTTGGGTGAAAAGTTGGAACTTAAAAGTAGAAATGTTAGTAGAATAAGTTTCCCAATACGCCAATGGGTCCCCTGGGTGGGCGGAAGTAGGTGGTTAAATTTTTTATATGTTAACTTTTATGTTGTTCTCTTTTCAGGAAACGTTTTCCTTCTGAGGAGAGGCCGCCTGTCAGGCCTGCAATTTTATTCTTTTTAGAATTTTGGCCTGCCACACTTTCTCTTATTTCATTATGCTGTTTCATTAGTATAGTTGATGGGAGGGGGGAATAGACAGGAGTGAGATTGTGGAATGTATTGTTTTCATTCTTTACTAGAAGCCAAGGTCATCCTTTGTCTCCGCACCAGTACACCTGACCGGAAGAAGCTGGGTGTGGATGCCAGAGTGGAAGAAGAAGATTGGACCATGTGATGGATTGTGGGTGTGGGGACAAGATCATGAACTTTTAACTGGGTGGAATCCTGATGTCATTTCCAGTATTGGGATTAATACAGATGTGCCTAAGATGTCTGCTTTATTAAATTGGAACCAAAAGGATAGTTTTGCCTTGGTCTCTGATTTAATTCTACATGATACTTGGAACGCTGACATGTTGGTTGATTGAGGCCTGGTTTTTTTTAATAGTGTTGTAATTTTATTAGCAATAGCAATAGCAGACTTATATACCACTTCATAGGGCTTTCAGCCCCCTCTAAGCGGGTTTACAGAGTCAGCATATTGCCCCCAACAACAATCCGGGTCCTCATTTTACCCACCTCGGAAGGATGGAAGGCTGAGTCAACCCTGAGCCGGTGAGATTTGAACAGCCGAACTGCAGAACTGCAGTCAGCTGAAGTAGCCTGCAGTGCTGCATTTAACCACTGCGCCACCTCGGCTCTTTTATTGTTGTGAGCTGCCCAGTTATTTTAAGATGGGCAGCCATACACATTTTTTAAAAATTAAAATTAATTAATAATATTCTCCCTTTTGTTTCATGAGAGAAAATATACTGTTCCCTTTCTAACAAAAGGTAACTGGAAATGTGAAAAACTATTTACAGGGAGTGGCCTGAACACCCTGTTTCTCATTCTGTTACTTGCAACTTTTACTCATCTACAATACGTCTGTGTGTAAAAGAGAGAAAGATTGAATATATTATATGGAATTTTGCCTAACTGACAGTATGATCCTTTGATACAGATTCAAGCCAAAGAATATTTCATTGATAACTTTTCTCCTATGCACTGAAGTTGGCCAACAGATGGCTTCCGATTTTCGATTTTATTGTATTTCTATGCCGCCCTATTCCCAGAGGGACTCAGGGCGGCTCACAAACCAAGTCGGGGGGGGGGGGACAAAGAAAGACAACGGACAACACAACACCACAATTTTAAAAATAATCAACAGCCACACCATTCGAGCGGGGACAGGAACTCATCAGCCCCAGGCCTGTCGGAACAGCCAGGTTTTTAAGGCTTTGCGGAAAGCCTGGAGGGTGGTGAGAGTCCGAATCTCCACGGGGAGCTCGTTCCACTTTGAGGTTTTTAGAACACTCCCAGATTGTACTGCTGAAATTTGGTAGCCCAGGTTTGCTGAAATAAGGGGTAAAAATGGTGCACCAAATTCCTGGACAAATGCCATACATTCATTTTATCCAATAAGTCTGTTCCACTGAATAGGCCCCACAAAAAAAAACCCCAATACTGCCCACAGATACCCATGTAGCCCCAATTAAATCCATGTCTCCCTCTAAAAGAGACAAATGAATAAGTAATACAACTGAACATTATCTCCCAGGTCTCTTTCTACATCCAGATGGTGTGTTGCTTCAGGCTTGTTAATAAGTTGTAAGTGCATCTCCCCACACTCAGGCCTACATGTTTAAATTCTCAAAAGATCTAGCTGAATTTTCAGATCTGGGAATAGAGGGGGAAATATTCCTAAGGCTCACCTGAGTTTCTATGGAAAATGCCATGCATTCATTTTATCCAATAAGTTGGTTCCACCGAATAGGCCAAAAAAGTCATAGTACATCTTGGTTACAGTGCCTGCCCTAACATCCCTCCAGAAATCGAGATGGCCCTGATTCTGTTGGCCTTTTACAATGCATTAAAGACCTTTTTCTCCCAGACTTTTAAGCCAGGGCATAAAATGAACCCTATTGATTTATTTGTTTAGCTCTGAGCTGGAATTGGAGATGGATAATTTTGAACTCCGTGCCCATTCAGTTACGTTTGGAGGTTATATTTTTGATCATGCTGGGTTTTATTCTTTTCTTTATTACCCAGAATCACTGTTGCAAGATGGATGGCTACCTAAATTACATACAGTCGGTAGGTAGAAAACAGATAATAAAAGGATCATCGCTAGGATAGTTTCTACTTGTGTTTATTTGTCTGTGTGTAATCTTCAATTGGATGAAAAGTACAGCCTGGGCAGAGGTGGTATTCAGCAGGTTCTGACCAGTTCTGAAAAACTGGTAGCAGAAATTTTGAGTAGTTTGGAGAACCGGTAAATACCACCTCTGACTGGCCCTGCCCCCATCTATTCTCTGCCTCCCGAGTCCCAGCTGATTGGGAGGGAATGGGGATTTTGCAGTAACCTTCCCCTGGAGTGGGGTGGGGATGGAGATTTTACAGCATCCTTTCCCTGCCAGGCCCACCAAGCCACACCCACAGAACCGGTAGCAAAAAAAACCGTGGCACGACAAAACCGCGGTCCACTAAAGTGCGCCCGATTAAAGCGCGTACCTGACGTCATCAGTAGCGCGACAAATACGACCGCGGAGAAAAAAGGGCGCTTTAAAAAGCGCTTTTAAAGCAAGGCGATTCACGTAAAGGTAAGGGTTAGGGTTAGGGTTAGGGTTAGGTTAAGGGTTAGGATAAGGTTTAGGGTTACGTTAAGCATTAGGGTTAGGTTTAGCATTAGGTTAAGGGTTAGGTTTAAGGTTAGGTTTAGGGTTAGGTTTGGGGGGGTTAGGGTAAGGTTTTCGCGTTAATTTTAACTTTACTGCTCACAGCGTGATGTTTTCGTCGCGCTGTGATGACGTCAGGTACGCGCTTTCGTCGAGCGCGCTTTAGTCTACCGCGGTTTTGTGGTGGAACCAAAAAAAATATGAATCCCACCACTGAACCTAGGGCAGCAGTTTTTGAATCAAAGTACCTCAATGGGCTGCTTTACAGAATGCATCCAAAATCCAGGACCCATTATTTTTGTGGGATTGAAATTTGGCAAACTTGTCATTACTTCACCATCACAGTGTCTTCCCAGTATACTTCCCAGAAACCCATAGGGAAGATGTGAGGAGTGTATCCTCACTCTATTTCCCACTTCCTTGCACCCAGTTGGTACCCACTGTGGAACCGAGGCTGAAATTTGACATTTCTTAATTAATTAATAGAGCCGAGGTGGCGCAGTGGTTAAATGCAGCACTGCAGGCTACTTCAGCTGACTGCAGTTCGGCTGTTCAAATCTCACCGGCTCAGGGTTGACTCAGCCTTCCGTCCTTCCGAGGTGGGTAAAATGAGGACCCGGATTGTTGTTGGGGGCAATATGCTGACTCTGCAAACCGCTTAGAGAGGGCTGAAAGCCCTATGAAGCGGTATATGAGTCTAACTGCTATTGCTAATTAATTAATTAATTGGTGGTGAAAAAAGAAGAAGAGGAGGAGGAGGAATTTTCAATGCTCCCTGCTAGCTTCTCATAAGGAAATTCAAGGAGGAAGCCAGCAGGAAGAAACTCAATGGGGAAACGGCCAACACTATTTTTCGTCTCCCTGTTTATCATTCTGTTCCTATTTTTTAAGTAAGGAGATCTCTCTGAAAGGATGACCCCATGGGTCACATAATCTGTCTAGTTGCCTCTAAATTTCACTATAAGCATCTGCAGGAATATATAATTATTTTGTGAGTGATGAAATCACTTTAGAAGAAGCATCCATCACCAACAGATACTTTTGAGGGTTAGATATCTGAGTCTTTAAAGAAGGTAAGGTGCCACGTTACACCTGTCCTCCGCGAGCTGCACTGGCTTCCTATTGGTCTCCGGACGCAATTCAAGGTGCTGGTTATTACCTTTAAAGCCCTACATGGCTTAGGACCAGGGTACCTGCGAGATCGCCTACTGCCACATACCTCCTAGCGGCCGGTGAGATCCCACAGGGTGGGCCTCCTTCAGATGCCGTCAGCCAGACAGTGTCGGCTGGCGGCTCCCTGGAGGAGGGCCTTCTCTGTGGCTGCTCCGACCCTTTGGAATGAGCTACCCCCAGTGATCCGGACCTTACCCACTCTCATGGCCTTCAGAAAAGCTGTTAAAACCTGGCTATTCCGGCAGGCCTGGGGCTGTTGACCTCATTTTTGAGGTCCAGCCCCGATCAGATCGAGTGCATGTGTGATGTTTTTAAATTTGTCTTTCCTTTATTTTTTTTATTACTTCTTCTTCTTCTTTTTTTTTGCTTTGTAAGCCGCCCGGAGTCCTTCGGGATTGGGCGGCCTATAAATTTTGCAAATAAATAAATAAATAAATAAATAAATAAATAAATAAATAAATAAATAAATAAATAAATAAATAAATAAATAAATAAATAAATAAATAAATAAATAAATAAATAAATAAATAAATAAATAAATAAATAAATAAATAAATAAATAAATAAATAAATAAATAAATAATATTGGGGATTGGGCGGCCTCTAAATTTTGCAAATAAATTAACAAACAAACAAACAAACAAATAAATAAAGTATATTGGGGATTGGGCGGCCTCTAAATTTTGCAAATAAATAAATAAATAAATAAATAAAAAATAAATAAATAGTAAATAAATAAATAAATAAATAAATAAAATATATTGGGGTTACAATTTCCTTGAATACAACCCAGATACAATATGGGTCAGCCACTGGGACCACAGGTTTAGTCTTCTGCACCTTCAGACTTATGCTGGCGCCCATCCCCAGGGAACCTCTCTGTAGTGTGGGCTATTTTGTGTATGGTATTTGTATACTATATGCACAGAACAGCCCTAAGTACACACTCTGTTGGAGAGAAGATCCCTGAGGACGGGGTTCCAGCATAAGTCCGATAGCTCACAGGACTAAATCTCTGGTCTTGATCCTGCAACATTATCCTGGGACACATTTATGTGTCGCAACCAAGATAAACTTTCTAGCCAGGATCATCCTCAGTTCTATCAGGATTTTACCTTCAGTTCAAGAGCTGAGGTGGCGCAGTGGTTAGGGTGCAGTACTGCAGGCCACTTCAGCTGACTGTGATCTGCAGTTCAGTGGTTCAAATCTCACTGGCTCAAGGTCGACTCAGCCTTCCATTCCTCCGAGGTGGGTGAAATGAGGACCCGGACTGTGGGGGCAAGTTGCTGACTCAATTTGCTAAAAAAATCTGTAAACCGCTTAGAGAGGGCTGAAAGCCCTGTGAAGCGGTATATAAGTCAAATAAATAAATAAATAAATAAATAAATAAATAAACAAACAAACAAACAAACAAACAAACAAACAAACAAACAAATAAATAAATAAATATAGCATAACATGCTCCAAAGAGGACTCTTACTGAAGGTTGGTTGAAAACGAATAGAACTTTCTTTGCTATCTATGAGAAAATTTCTCCTTAGTTTCAGATGAATAAACATAAGACTTTTTCTTCAGAACTTGCTGCTCTAGGAACTCAAGAAAATAAAGTGAGCACAGACCAAGGTCAATTCTGTATGACCTCTCTCTCTCTCTCTTTTTTTTTTACAGAGTTTGCAGTTTTGATGAGTGCAGGCAAATAATTTTAAAAAGCATGTACATTGCAGTGGAAATGTGAGGCTGGAAAATGCATTTGCCTTTTAATATAACAATGAGCGTTTCGTGCAGCCCACAGTGTTTGCATTATAACAAAAATGACAGTTCATATTATACTAATGAACTAAAATATGGTAATTATCTTAATGTGGCCTAAAATATTTTCTCCATTCTACTGAGCAGGAATAAACTCCATTTAAACGGCCCTCGTGGCCTTTTGAACTCTGAATAAATCTTGATTATCTAAATAGCGATACATCAAAAGAGCTTCAAATCATGGGACTGTCAACTCAGACAACAGAACTGCTTAAACATCTGTATTCACGAAGGCTAGAAAAAAAGTGTTTTTTTTAACGAAGGAATAAAATCTCTATTATTTCCAGGAATTAACATAATGAGGAGGTCTATTATTTCTGGAAAATCATTTAATTAGGGATAAAAGGAAACACATTCAACTTCTCATTATAGCTTTCCCTTGAATTAATTAAACCAGCCTCTCCCCCCACCCCACCCCCCATTCCCTTGGGCAGGTTTGCTTAAATTTCCTGGGTAATGAAGAAAATATAGTTAATCTCCCAGGTTTGTGCATAGCTGCTGGAACTTTAAAAAGTAAGCATGGCTCTCATTTTAATATTTCTTTTGCTTAATGAATAAAACATTCCACTTTCCCTTTTTGACTTTAAGCCAAGGGTCTCCAAACATGGCGATTTTAAGACCTGTGGACTTCCTCAGCAAGACTGGCTGAGGAATTCTGGGAGTTAGCAATAGCAATAGCAATAGCAGTTAGACTTATCTAACGCTTCATAGGGCTTTCAGCCCTCTCTAAGCGGTTTACAGAGTCAGCCCCCACAGTCTGGGTCCTCATTTTACCCACCTCGGAAGGATGGAAGGCTGAGTCAACCTTGAGCCGGTGAGATTAGAACCGCTGAACTGCAGATAACAGTCAGCTGTAGTACTGCACCCTAACCACTGCACCACCTCGGCTCCCTTGAAGTCTACAAGACTGAAATTTGCCAAGTTTGAAGATCTCTACTCTACTCTAAGAGCCGAGGTGGCGCAGTGGTTAGGGTGCAGTACTGCAGGCCACTTCAGCTGACTGTTATCTGCAGTTCAGCGGTTCTAATCTCACCGGCTCAAGGTTGACTCAGCCTTCCATCCTTCCGAGGTGGGTGAAATGAGGACCCAGACTGTGGGGGCAATATGCTGACTCTGTAAACCGCTTAGAGAGGGCTGAAAGCCCTATGAAGCGGTATATAAGTCTAACTGCTATTGCTATTGCTTTCTTTCCATCCACTCTGCATTGATCCTGAGGCATTTCAATTGCCTAGCTGAGTTGTTGGAGGAAAAGAACCCAGCCAGCACAATGAACAGTCAATGTGGTTTGGATGGAACATTTAAGTTTGGACTTTAAAGCTGGTGTATTCCACCATGAATTTAAGATGTGATCTTGAGCCAATCATTGGTTTTTCTGCTTAATTGACTGTGGTGTTTCTGTTGCAAGCACAGTAATTTTAAAAGGAGGAAAGATAAAAAAGGAAAAGAAATTAGAAAATCAGGATAGCAATAGCAATAGCAGTTAGACTTATATACCGCTTCCTAGGGCTTTCAGCCCTCTCTAAGCGGTTTCCAGAGTCAGCATATCGCCCCCAACAACAATCCGGGTCCTCATTTTACCCACCTCGGAAGGATGGAAGGCTGAGTCAACCCTGAGCCGGTGAGATTTGAACAGCCGAACTACAGAACTGCAGTCAGCTGAAGTAGCCTGCAGTGCTGCATTTAACCACTGCGCCACCTTGGCTCTATATAAAAGAAGAGAGATATCACGAGACTTACAAAAACCAGAGGTTTTGTAAAAGAAGAGGCTATGAATGGAAGCAAACAGTTGCAGGTCACCTAGGAGAAAATCTAAACATTATACATTTGTATTAGCAGAATAGGAGGAGGAGAAAACAGATAAATAAAACAAACAAACATAACCATTGGTTTAGATCAGGGATGCCAAGCTCAAGGCTTAGATTGAGAGCCGAGGTAGCGCAGGTTAAATGCAGCACTGCAGGCCACTTCAGCTGACTGCAGTTCTGCAGTTCGGCTGTTCAAATCTCACCGGCTCAGGGTTGACTCAGCCTTCCATCCTTCCGAGGTGGGTAAAATGAGGACCCAGATTGTTGTTGGGGGCAATATGCTGACTCTGTAAACCGCTTAGAGAGGGCTGAAAGCCATATGAAGCGGTATATAAGTCTAACTGCTATTGCTATTTGGCCCACAGGGCCTCTCTGAAAACAGCAAAGGACTGGCTCGCGCTACTCTGCCAGCCAAAATTGAGCCCAGGAGGGTCACAGATGGCCCTCCCAAGCTCCATTTTCACTAGCAGAGGGTTGCAGGAGGTCGTTGCAGCCGAAAACAGAGCTCGGGAACACATTTTCACTGGCAGAGTGCTCAGGCCACCACAGGCACCCCCCCAAGACGAGTTATGTCAAGCTGCTCCCCTCCAGATCAAACACAACCCTGTCACAATCCTCAATGAAATCGAGTTTGACACCCCTGGTTTAAGTGAAGAGTTATGGTTATCTTAATTTGGGTAACATCCTTAAAAATTATCCTTTCAAAAACCAACCAAAATGTTACAAGATCATATAACAAGCTTCTAAATAATTCATCCAAATAGAAAAAGTCTGGTCCAATTAGGAGTTCTGGAGAGATCAAAAAGAGCTGCTTACAGATAATGTTCAACTTACGGGCACAATCGAGCCCAAAATTTCCTTGCTAAGCAAAGTAGTGCTCGTCACCTCAAGACTAGATTACTGTAATGTGCTCTACTTGGGGCTGCCCCTGAAAAGTGTTCAGAGACTACAATTAGTCCAGAATGCAGCCACGCGAGCAATACTGGGTGTACCAAGGTACACCCACACTACACCTATCCTCCGCGAGCTGCACTGGCTCCCCCATTGGTCTCCGAGCATGATTCAAGGTGCTGGTTATCACCTTTAAAGCCCTACATAGCCTAGGACCCGGATATCTACGAGACCGTCTTCTGCTGCATACCTCCCTAAGACCAATAAGATCGCACAGGATGGGCCTTCTCCAGGTGCCATCAGCTGGACAATGTCAGCTGGTGACGCCTTGGAGTAGGACCTTCTCTGTTGCCGCTCCGGCCCTTTGGAACGAACTACCCCCAGAGATCCGGACCCTACCCACTCTCATGGCCTTCCGAAAAGCTATCAAAACCTGGCTTTTCCGGCAGGCCTGGGGCTGTTGACCTCTTGACTGAGGTCCAGCCCCGCTTAGACTGGGTGCATGTTGTGTTTCTTTTAATTTGTTGTGTTTTAATTGCTCTAATCTTTTTAATGTTTCTTATTTCTGTAAGCCTCCCGGAGTCCTCCGGGATTGGGCGGCCTATAAATTTAATAAATAGAAATAGAAATAGTGACTTTTGCCCCATTCTGTGAACTTTTTGACACATTTGTGAATCATACAGCCATTCAGCTAATCTGGCTTCCCTCATTGACTTTGCTCATTGAAACCAGCTGGGAAGGTTACAAATGGTGATCACATGACCCCAGGACAGTGCAGCTCTCAAAATATATGCCAGATGCTAAATGTCCAAATTTTGATCATGTGACCATGGGGATGCTGCAACTGTTGTAAGTGTTAAAAAGATCATAACTCACTTTTTTCAGTGCTGTTGTAACTTCAACTTTAAATGACTGGTTGTAAGTCGAGAAGTACCTGCACTTATTGTAACTGTACTTCTTCCACTGATCATCTGTGAATTCCATGCACTTAATGTCTCCAAGCAATGACTTATATGTTTTGGTATCCCTCATAATAACATGTTTTCCCCAAAATAAGATCCAACTAGAAAATAAGTCCTGGCATGATTTTTCAAAATGCTTGCAATATAAGCCCTATCCCCCAAATAAGCCCCAGTTAAGATTGTCATCCAGATGGATGTATTTAGGGGGGATCTTATCTTATCTCCCCCCCCCCCCCAAAAAAACACCTAACCAGAAAATAAGCGCTAATGCATCTTAGGAGCAAAAATTAATATAATACGATATATATTTTGGGGGAAACACAGCAAATAAACTACTTTCCTTCCTGAGTTCAACACAACCAACTTTAGAAGGAATATTAGCATTACTTGGCCGTGACCCGTCAAAACCGCGGAGGACAAAATCGCGCTCGACGAAAGCGCGCATTTGACGTCATCACAGCGCGACGAAAAAAATTAAACATTGAAATAAAAATAAAATTAAAGCAAGCCGATTCACATAAAGGTAAGGGTTAGGTTTAGGTTTAGGTTTAGGGTTAGGTTAAGGGTTAGGGTTAGGTTTAGAGCGTTAAGGTTACGTTTAGCGTTAGGTTAACGGTTAGCGTTAGGTTTAGTGTTAGGTTAAGGGTTACGTTTAGGGTTAGATTTAGGGTTAGGTTTAGGTTTAGGTTTAGGGTTAGGTTAAGGGTTAGGGTTAGGTTTAGAGCGTTAAGGTTACGTTTAGCGTTAGGTTAACGGTTAGCGTTAGGTTTAGTGTTAGGTTAAGGGTTACGTTTAGGGTTAGATTTAGGGTTAGGTTTAGGGTTAGGTTTAGGGTTAGGTTTGGGGGGGTTAGGGTAAGGTTTTTGCTTTATTTTTACATTTTTCGATCACAGCGCGATGTTTTCGTCGCGCTGTGATGACGTCAAATGCGCGCTTTCGTTGAGCGCGATTTTGTCCTCCACGGTTTTGTGGTGGAACCTACTTGGCTCTGGGTGGGCTGAATTCTCAGGTAACCATTCAGAGAAATGGAAATAAGCAACTTTCACACACACCCTCCTTCCGTTGTAGTTTTTATACACCCAGCTGCATTAATGGATTGTCAATCAGCGTCCTTGATTTGAAGCTCTTTCCATGTATCATTGTTTAGATAATCAAACTTTACAGTTTTCCTTTTTAGTAATAACGATAACTGTGTCAAACGCCCTTCAAGAAGATAAACTGTGCAATTGCCTATAATGCATCATTGGACTCTGATTGGGTGGAGAAAGGCACGTTGAAACAGAACGAGAAGTCATGAATCTCTAAAGGCATCTGAAGATAAGATACCGTTCACCGAGAGACCCAGCTTGTCTATCTGAAGTTGGGCTAAGAGCTCTATGCTTTTATTTATTTTCCCTATATACCTCCAAGAAGCGCTTGTCTTCTCAGGCCCTGAAAACCATAAATCTTTCCACTCTTAACTGTAAATCCCAAATCTGCGCAATCTTCTGGCTCCCTGAGCAATCTATAAAAAAGAATGCATGTCAAAGAGATATAGGAAGAGGGTTTTAAAAGCCTTTTTTTGAGGAGTGGGGAAAGGGAAAAGAAGGCATAGTTAAAGGGAACCAAATTTTCTGCAGCTAAAAGAGATGCACATTGAAAAGTCATTTCTATATTTGATGGGCAAAACCGTGACCCGTCAAAACCGCGCAGGACAAATTCGCGCTCGACGAAAGGGCGCATGTGACGTCATCACAGCGCGACGAAAAAAATTAAAAATTTAAATAAAATTAAAATTAAAGCAAGCCGATTCACATAAAGGTAAGGGTTAGGTTTAGGGTTAGGGTTGGGGTTAGGTTAAGGGTTAGCGTTAGGTTTAGCGTTACGTTAACGGTTAGGTTTAGGGTTAGATTTAGGGTTAGGTTAAGGGTTAGGTTTAGGGTTAGGTTTGGGGGGGTTAGGGTAAGGTTTTCGCTTTATTTTTACATTTTTCGATCACAGCGCGATGTTTTCGTCGCGCTGTGATGACATCAAATGCGCGCTTTCGTCGAGCGCGATTTTGTCCTCCGCGATTTTGTGGTGGAACCGGGCAAAACAGGTGCTTTTTATGGCACCTAAGTTTTCTTTATAAAAATAAGCAAGGCTAAAGAACAGAATGAAGAGGATTAATGACAATTATATGAGTAGCTTCTCCAAACTCTCAAGTAAGGTTGCCATTTTTTTTTTCTAACAGCATTGCTTTCTGAAAAAGTGATGCTTTCTGTTTGCCTATGTATAGTATAGCTGATGTAACACTGTGCTCCAATTATTAAGGGGCAATTAAGGAGGAAGGAAACAACACATTTCTATGCTTCAGTGAAGACTGGAGGCTGGGCCTGCGCTGTGCAGATGCAAATGTGCCAGTTTTTTTTTTAAAAAAAAAAAAAGATTGGCACATTTAATTAATATAAACTGTGCAGTCTGCCATAGCATACAGTAGTGCAGTCATTTAATGGAGCAGGGAAATAAGGTATTCACTTGAGAGAGAGGGGGAGAGAGAGGGAGGGAGGGAAGGAGAGCGGGGAGGATAGTAAATGATATGCATTATGGAAAACTGACAGAACCAAACACTACGTAAAATCCTGAAATTTCAACAAGGACTCCATTGCAATAATTCACACATTTGTATAGTCAAGAAATGGCTGTTTGTCTATTTAAAGGTATGAAAGATCTCTTAAGGTTATGCAACCGAAACAGAGTTTTGATTCAGAAAAATTCAATTCCGACTGTACCATAGAGGGGGAAAAAATTCAGTGGGGTACAACAGAGTTTATAGGTTACACCAGGAGAGCAGGAAGCTTAGAAAGTTACAAGACAAGGCACTTGCAACCTCTGCCTTGCCCTTTAGCTGGAACTCTGTAGTTTGTACAAATGAAAAGTGTTTTGTATGACTTTGTATTCCGCAATTCAGTTGGTGGTATATCCTTTTTACTGGATCTGAGCTAATATACTAAGTTCCATGTGCACCATGCAGATTTGTGTTTTTATAAGCAGAATAATATTATAAAAAAGGAATTTCTTTATAGTGAAAAATAATGAATGTGGAGTACTGACAATCTGCAGCTAATATCCAGTTTGTATCTACATATATTTACACGTATGAATACACACATATAATACAAGAGTTTTCAAAAAGTCTGTGGAACCTATTTGTTTCTTTTTTAAAAAGTCTCAAAATCTACGATTTAAAGACAAAGTTCTAGAAATAGAAAATTGTCTGTTACCCCCCCTCCAAAAAAAAGGATAATATTTACAGCTCAGGGTTGAACTATACTATAGGGTCCATGGTGCTTCCTGAACGTAGTTGTTTGCTTACAGATCAGTGGTGGGTTTCAAAATGTTTTAGAACCTCTTCTGTAGGTGTGGCCTGCTTTGTGGGAGTAGCTTGGTGGCCATGTGACTAGGTGGGAGTGGCTTGGTGGCCATGTGACTGAGTGGGAGTGGCTTGCCAGCCATGTGACCAAGTGGGAGTGGCTTGGCAGTCATGTGACTGGGTGGGCATGGCCAACTTGTAAAATGTGGTGAAACTCACTTAACAACGCTCTTGCTTAGCAACCAAAATATTGGCTCAGAAACTGGCATTTGAAGCATGCAAGTCTTAAAGCTGTCAAGTTACAAGACCCTTGCACCCCTAACTTTTTAGAAAAGAAAAGCCCAGAGGTGTTCAAGCCTGACAGCTTTAAGACTTGTGGACTTCAATTCCCAGAATTCCTCCTCCAATCATGTTGGCTCAGAAACTCTGGCATTTGAAGCATGCAAGCCTTAAAGCTATCAAGTTACAAGACCCTTGCACCCTTAACCCTTTAGAGAAAAAAAACCCAGGAGTGTCCAAACTTTACAGCTTTAAGACTTGTGGACTTCAACTCCCAGAATTCCTCCTCTCGCTCTTCATCTTGATGATGTGCGGACGGGAGGGGGGGAGGAGCTGGAACCGGTTCTAAACAGCAGTGTAGATTTGTGGAACCTCTTCTATAGAAGAGGTTAGAACTGGCAGGAACCCACTCCTGTTACAGATGCTTCTAGCATCATCAGTGCTAGAAAGGTTTGCTCTCTGTTTATATATATCGTGGCTTGCCCTATCAGTGTTGGTGGAAGGGTTTTCTTTTTTGGAGTTCCATGATTGCGGTATGGTTTACTGCTTGCATTTTTTTCCTTTTTTCTTAGATATAAAACCTGAATATTAATTTCTGCTTTTTTGAGTGTTGATGACTAGTAATGAAATACTTTTGTCTTTTTGTTTCCTGTTTAGCTTTCTGACCATGTGGAAGTAAATTTTCCTCCTTCCCACCCTGAAGCTACTATTTATTTATTAGTACCCTGCCTTTATTAGTTTTACAAATAATTCAAGATAGCGAACATCTCTAACACACCTTCGCCCTCCTATTTTTCCCACAGCAACTATCCTGTGAGATGGGTTGGGCCGAGAGACTGACTGGCCCAAAGCTTTTGTGGCTAAAGTGGAATTTGAACTCAAAATCTCCTTTTTTTCTAGCCTGGTGCCTTAACCACTAGATCAGGGGTCAGCAACTCATGGCTCTGGAGCCGCATGTGGCTCTTTCATCCCTCTGCTGTGACTCCGTCGTCAGTCGGCGCCACAATTTTGAGAGGAGTTTCCGGTTGGGAGGGGGAAAGCTCAGTGGGCCAAAGGGCGGGTTTTCCGGTCCGCTCCACAATTGATAGGGCTGGTAGGGGGCAAAGAACACTGTGCTAGGAGGAGACCCTATGGTGGGGGAACCAGACTTCTGATTGGCTCCAGAATTGAATGGAGGGGGGGTGCTTCCAGTTAGGAACTTTGTGGTTCTTTAAGTGTTTAAGGTTGCCGACCCCTGCATTAGACCAAACTGACTCATTACAGTACCCTATAGCAACTATCTAATTATATGGTTTATTTTCAGCCCCAAAAGACAAAACAATGCAATTATATGATCATGTTTCTTAGCCTAATAGCACCACAGGGTCTTGGAAGAGTGAGCATTGTCACCCACTGTCACTTCACTGCTTGATACTTTGAATGATATTCCCTTGAAGGGCAATTAGCTGAAATTTATTAGAGCAACATGAAAAAACTCTCTTATAAGAAAAATTCCGCCAGATGCGATTTTTCAAAAAATGTTTACATGTCATTTTTATGAAGGTGATTTTAGTGTGGTTTCTAAGTACCATTTCACTAATATTTTTTTTTTTAAATTCTTATTGTAAACTAGCCGATAACACGGCATTGCCTGGGTATTTATTTATAAGGGGAAAATGTCTAGACCAAATGTAATTTCTAATGTTGGATTTTCCCTCTTACCAGAGGGAGCCCCCCCTTGTGGACTACTTTGAAGCCGTTACCATGGCAACTCCATGGCATTGTACAGTAGAAGCCATTTTACAGCCGTACAGTAGAAGCCATTTAAAGGCACAACAGAGTACATCCTAACAGAAAACACACCCCGAGGGGTGTTAGGGATGTCTTACCCCCACAGTAATTGTCTCCAGAGAGCATGTCATCTGTGTATCAAGTTTGGTTGAAATTACTTGAGGCGTTCCAGGGTTATGCTGGAACACACACACACACACACACACACACACACACACAACCATTTTTACATACATAGATTCTTAACTTCGGAGAGCACAAAAACAGAAGTAACTTCAGAGTGATAACTGGTTTATTTGTATCAGGTGGTAGACAATGTAGGGAAATGTAAACCAAAGTTATAGATTATCTTAAAAGTATTTTGGTGACTGCTCTGGAGCAATGTCCCCCCGACATACCACAGGTGCCAATTCTATTCACATTTAGGAAAGTGGTTAAGAGTTGGCTCTTCCACCAGGGCATAAGGCCAACTGAGTAAGAGATGCACCTGTGGGTGGTTCTGTTATGTACTGGTCGCCATTTAATACTTTATACAGGTAATGTTTAGTTTAGTTTAGTTTATTTGTCTTGTATGCCGCCCACTCCCGGATGATTCTGGGCGGCTCACAATAGACAAGGGAAGGGGGATAAATAAACAAAACAACACTTTAAAATACACAACATTCACAGTTACCCTGGGGCTGGATATTTCACAAGCCCCCCGGCCTGCTGGAGCAGCCAGGACTTGGTGGCTTTGCAGAAGGCCGGGAGGGTAGTAAGGGTCCGGATCTCCACGGGGAGCTCGTTCCAGAGGGCTGGAGCTGCAACAGAGAAGGCTCTCCCCCAGGGAGTCGCCAGCCGACATTGGCTGCCAGATGGAATCCGGAGGAGACCTAACCTGTGAGATCTAATCGGTCTATGGGAGGTAATCGGCAGGAGGCGGTCTCTCAGGTTACTCAATTTACAACTACAATTGAACCCACAATTCCAATCATAAGTCACGATGGCTGTAAAACAAGTCACCATATCACCATGTCTGATTTTATGACCTTTTTTTTACAGCAGTTATTAAGTGAACACCATGGTAGTTACGTTAATCCATTATTCACTACAGGATATATATATTTTGCCAGAAACCAGGAGTAAATGTTGATTTTTCGGCAAAAAGGTAAATTGTGGTTGAGAGACACTGCAAACAGCCAGAAAAGTGTGTAGGGCCCAAAATGCATTCAAATGGCTGTGGGGGAGGAGGTGGCAGATGTCAGAACTTTGAATCCAGGTCGTAAGTAGCTTTGTCAGTGTCTGTGATCACTTTGAACAGTTGTTAAGAAACCGGTTGTAAATTCAGGACTACTGTATTTGTATTTGGGAAAGGCTTATTGTTATACGGTCAGTTTTCTTTTATTTATTGCTTGCTTTTTATCCTGTACTTTATCCCAAGTCAAATTGTTTGGGATGCACAGGATTATAGATTTTGAAAATAAGTAAAGAAACAATTCTGTTTTGTTTATGAGCCTCATCTCTAAAAAATTGTGTACTCAACCAGAGTACAAAAGTGATAAAATGAGGCTGAGTCTTTCTTTTTTCTTTTGGTTGATATCCCCCCTTCCCCCGGCTACTCATCTATGGTTAAAACTTTAGCTTGTTCTAGGTAGGATTTTTTAGATATTATATATGTGAATGCACACATAATATATAGGTGTGAACCAGAGGTGGTTTGCTCCTGATTCAGCCTTAATCGGGCAAACTGGTAGTGGCTATGAGAGGAAGCTCCGCCCACCTGCCCAGACCCTTCTGCGCATGCGCAGAAGTACGAGCGAACCGGTAGTAAAAAAAAGTGGAAACCCACCACTGGTGTGAACATATATTTATTTATAGAATCAAGTGTGAAGGTTTATTTATTTTCACATCAAATTTGTTTGTGTGATTTTCCATTGTGCTGCTTAGATCATACACCTAGATCAGTGGTGGGATTCAACATTTTTTACTACCAGTTCTGTGGGGGTGGCTTGGTGGGTTCCACCACAAATGCGCGAACGACAAAAGCGCGCCTGACTAAACCGCGGTGACAAAACCGCGCCGACAAAACCGCGCCGATGAATGAGCGCTGAAGCGCGCCGACAACAGCGCGCCGACAGAAGCGCGCTGTAACCCTAACCCTAAACCAAACCCTAAACCTAACCCTAAACCTAACCCTAAACCTAACCCTAACCCTAAACCTTACCTTAACTTAAATCATGCTTCTGTCAGCGCGCTGTTGTCGGCGCGCTTTTGACATCGCGGTTTTAGCGATGCAGTTTTGTCGGCGCGCTTTTGACGTTCGCGCATTTGTCGCGTCACGGGCTTGGTGGGGGTGGCATGGCTTGGTGGGCATGGCAGGGGAAGGATACTATACAATCTCCATTCCCTCCCCACTCCAGGGGAAGGTTACTGCAAAATCCCCATTTCCTCCCAATCAGCTGGGACTCAGGAGGCAGAGAATAGATGGGAACTGGGCCAGTCAGAATTGGTATTTACTGGTTCTCCGAACTACTCAAAATTTCTGCTACCGGTTTTCCAGAACTGTCAGAATCTGTTAAATATCACCTCGGACCTAGATCCATAAACTAAAGACTTTAAAGAATGTAGAATGGTCTCTTCTGCTACCACAAAATTACAGAACAATCACAACACTCTTGAAACTTTATAGATGTAGTAATTTACCGTTTGTACTTTATATTCTTTTTGAAATTTCCCCATTTTTGCCTTTCAAGCATCTGCTTTTTTCTCATTTAGTTCAAAAACTGATAGAAAATACATCTGGATTCCCAGAAAAGATTAAACTATAATGCATGGTTGTAAAAAATTTTTATTGAGCTTACTCAGATAGAAGAATATGTAAGTAGCAATTATAGCAGCCTCTTATTTCAATTTGCCAAACGTGGATTAAAATGTATGCCCAAGCCTGAGGAACTGTCTTTCCAACAAGATTTTATTTCATCTTAATAAATATTTTTCCTGACATAGTGTTCTGAGGATAGACTTTCAAAGTAATCTTCCTAAACATTTTTCTTCATATCTTTAGCACTTACAGTACAGCCTCCAGATTATATTATATAAAATAAAGCTGAACCTTGAGAGACAAGGTCAACGCCTGGAATGCTCCACCTGACTCCATTGTTACATCTTCTAACCATCATAGTTTCAACCTTAAACTGTCTACCATGGACCTTACCCCATTCCTAAGAGGTCCGTAAAGGCCTGCAGATTATATTATATAAAATAAAGCTGAACCTTGAGAGACAAGGTCAACGCCTGGAATGCTCCACCTGACTCCGTTGTTACATCTTCTAACCCTCACAGCTTCAACCTTAAACTGTCCACCATGGACCTTACCCCATTCCTAAGAGGTCTGTAAAGGGGGCATCCATAAGCGGACCAGTGTGCCTAACGTCCCTCTCCCATTGTCCTCATCTATTTGTATTCATTTCTTTCATTTATATCCATGTTTATATTTATACCTGATATCTTTTATACATCTTTAACAAACTAATAAATACAAATACAAAATGCAAAACAGAACCTTGCCAGCTAGAGCATGTTGGTTGAGCACCAGTGGTGGGTTTCAAAAACTGTTCGAACCTACTCTGTGGGTGTGGCCTCCTTTGTGGGAGTGGCTTGCCGCCCATGTGACCGGATGGG
Organism: Thamnophis sirtalis; assembly: GCF_051295495.1. NCBI lineage: Eukaryota > Metazoa > Chordata > Lepidosauria > Squamata > Natricidae > Thamnophis > Thamnophis sirtalis. The sequence continues at coordinate 6,638,430 of NW_028261395.1, read as the reverse complement.
AGTGGCTTGCTGCCCATGTGACCGGATATGAAGATGCCAACGACACTTGTCAGAACCACCTTAAATTACCTCACACACAGCACTGGCATGTAGAAGAATATGATGTACATACGCATCTTTGGTTTGCGTTAAAACAACTTCAACACACGCCATGTTCTGATTGCACCACAAATGCAGGAGTCATCCTTACCTTTCACAGAGGCACTGAGTTTTATAAATAGGAGCATGATAGTGTAGAATAATCACATCCAAGGACCAGTGGTGGGTTTCAAAAAATTTTGGAACCTCTTCTGTAGGTGTGGCCTGCTTTCCGGGTCCACTGGTGGAACCTCTTCTAACCGGTTCGGTAGATTTGACGAACCGGTTCTACCGAATAGGTGCGAACTGGTAGGAACCCACCTCTGGTTGTGGTACTCCTTTCCTCTCGTGCACTTACATTTATTCTGCAACTGTGGAATATCTGGCTATTCAATGTTGATTATAGTTTACTTTTTTTTGGTTGGCTTATTGTTGTACTGTGTTATAACCCAGTTGGTCAAGGCAACGACTATTTAGTGAGTCATTTTATTGCGCTCAAGAAGTGCTCAACAACTGGCCTTCCAATGACTAGTAAGATTCGACCCCACACTACTCTGAATGCACTACCTCAGTCCACCAAACAAAAGCCTATATATTACCAGGAAAGCCACAAGACAAAGCCCATGTATAAAACAAGTGGTGGTCCTGGAAGCAAAGACAAGGTACAAGGCAAAGGCAGTTCCGAAGGTAAAGCAATGCAAATTCATTCATTCATTCATTTATTGAATTTCTAGGCCGCCCAATCCGGGCTTACAGAAATGAAAATATTAAAAAGAGAATTTAAAAACGATAGGACACAACAAAGTTAAGAAGAAGCACAACATACACCCAATCAGAGGGGGGATGGACCTCAGTCAAGAGGTCAACAGCCCCAGGCCTGCCGGAAAAGCCAGGTCTTAATAGCTTTTCAGAAGGCCATGAGAGTGGGTAGGGTCCAGATCTCTGGTGGCAGCTTATTCCATAGGGCCGGAGTGGCAACAGAGAAGGCCCTACTCCTAGGCGCCACCAGCTGGCATTGCCCTGCTGAAGGCACCCGGAGAAGGCCCATCCTGTGTGATCTTATTGGTCTAAGGGAGGTATGTGGCAGAAAATGGTCTCGTAGGTATCCGGGTCCTAGGCCATGTAGGGCTTTAAAGGTGATAACCAGCACCTTGAATCATGCTCAGAGACCAATGGGAAGCCAGTGCAGCTCACAGAGGATAGGTGTAGTATAGGTGTAGTACCAAGGTACACCCAATATTGCTCGCGCGGCTGCATTCTGGACTAATTGTAGTCTCCGAACACTTTTCAGGGGCAGCCCCAAGTAGAGCGCATTACAGTAATCCAGTCTTGAAATGACGAGGGCAAAAGGAATCCACAGGGATAGGGTGAGACAAACGGCACAGCAAAAAGCAGTCCTCGAAGCAAGGCAAAAAGGTCCGAGTCAAGGCTGGGGGAATAGAATCCAAAACAAACATTTATTGCTGGCAAAGACTAACTCCCCATGGCTTCTCTTTAAGTTACTCCACTCCAAGTGTTCCTTATGAGGAGGGGAGGGATGGATGACCTCTTCTGGGGTAGTCTTGCAGCCCTTCTCTGAGCTTGCCTATTCTCCACTCTCCCTGCCCTTGAATCAAGTGGAGGAGGCAGCTGTTTCTCATCAGAGGAGATTTGCTGCCCATCAGCACTGCCTACTAGCAGTTGATCTTCCCCTGTGTCTGTGTCTGCTCGACCACCTCTCCCAATGCCTGAGGGATAGCATCGTTGTCAGCCCTTGACTTCTCCAAACATGCCAAGTGAGACGTGCCATCCCTGTCAGATGGTCCCGGTTCCAAACCCTCCCCCTCCTCCTCCTCTGAACCGTGCTCTGATAGGACCATGACCTACTGTAGCTTTATTATTTGCATCCTACCCTGAGAATCATGGTGGATTGGAAAATAGCTACAGTATTAGCTAAATACAAAAGGGGCTGCCACAAAGAAGAGGGAGTCAAGCTATTCTCCAAAGCACCCGAAGGCAGGAACAAGAAGCAATAGATGGAAGCTAATCAAGGAGGGAAGCAATCCAGAACTAAGGACAAAATTCCTGGCAGGTAGAGTGATTAATCGATGGGACTCCAGAAGTTGTGAATGCTCTGGCACTAGAAGTTTTTAAGAAGTGACTGAAATGGCATAGGGTTTCCTGCTTAAGCAGGGAGTTGGACTAGAACAGTGATGGTTAATCTTTTTGGTGCTGAGTGCCCAAAGCACCTGCCCACGCCCGAACATGTATGTCCGGGTGCCCCAATTCCCAAAATGCAATGTGATCGCCACTTGCACGTGCGCCCTGCCCCCACGCATGCACTTGTGTTCTCTGTGCATGTGCCCCCACACACACATGCAGCCCCCCCATGCATGCACACCACCCCTGCCTGTTTTGGCTTCCAGTTTGGTGCAGGAGGCTTTTCGGGCCCAAAATGGAGTGCAGGGGGGAGGGGCATGCGATCACCACAGTTTCTTCCACGCGGGTCCAGGCTTTCTCCCCCAACCCTGCCTCCTATGCCTTCCCCAATCTCTGCAGTTTTTCCTCCGCACGCTTTTGGAGAAACAAGAGGTTTGTCTGCCTTCCGTTATTTTCATTAAGTTGATGTGCAGACTCAAACTGACATCAGGACTGCTTTCTCCCTTTATAAGGATGGTTACAGAAATAGAAAAAACTGTTGCACCAAATGCAATCAAAGAATTATATTACTTAACTAACCAAGTTACTTCTTGAATTGGATAATATGGCTGGGCAGTTTTTATTTGCACGAATTTATCCACTGTCTTCAAGAATGCTGCGCTGTTTGCTTTGCATCTTTGTAACATGATATAATAGAAAGCAATTAATTATTAGGAACAGTTCTCTCTCATTTGATCTTTTTTAGGGTTTCTTGTTTTAGTATTTGGAGGGGGGCAAATGCCTTAATTAGTTCTCTCCCCTTCTTAAAAGGCAGCATTCTAAAAAGAATAATAAAGAGAATATTAGAAAATCAGATTAACTGAGACTTACTTTGCTTTTACTTCAGCATCCTCGTATGCTTTATTGGAAACATCATCCAGACCTCCAATCAAATGTTTGAAAGAGCTGTAAAATTAAGACACAATTTAAGGAAAATGTTTCTGATATAACTGGAAGAGTTGTGAACATTCTCTGTTGTGCAAAGTCTGCCTAAGATCTTATAAAATACCATGACAGAACACGCATGTGCACCACAAATACATTTCCATGCCAGTAATTTTGATTCAATGTCTATCTCCCATAAACAAAAGGCTTCCATTTGACCATGAAATCATGATTGACATTGATTTTATTTCTATTTTATTCACTTATTTCATTTTTATCCCATCACAACCCAAAACAATTCCTGAAAGTTAATTTAACTCCATGTCCTTTTGAGTAAAAGGCTTGGAGTTTTTTCAGCAGGTGGAAGAGAGAAGATATAACAATAGTGAACAAATAACAGTTTTTGAGCATATGGAAGAGAGAGATGATATAAACAACCATAAATAGGAAATAACATTGGGCAGCATACAAATTTAATTTAATATTATTGTTTGGCTATCCAATCTAAACATCTTGCTGACTCCGCCACCAACAATAGTAATAAAAATAAATAAAAGTTAAAATAAATGAAATCTGTATGCTGCCCAACTCCCTGTAGTCTTTGCTGACTGCCGTTCCATTCCAAATTACCATGACTAAGGAAAAAAGTATTTTGGAATATATCTAAAATTGAGATAGTAGAAGGAAAGAAAGAAAGAAAGAAAGAAAGAAAGAAAGAAAGAAAGAAAGAAAGAAAGAAAGAAAGAAAGAAAGAAATTTTCAAGTATTGAACGAGATGTTTCTCAGCAGTTATCTTCTTCAAGTAACTAATTGTTTTGTTTTCCCTGCTCCTAGATTTAATTTCTTCTAATTAAGGAACAGAATGCATTCTGAGAGGTCCTTGATGCTCTCTGAAAGTAGTTGTTTTCCTGCAGATGTTTCATTACCAAACTAGGTAACATCATTGCTAGAGTGTTAACTACTTTAGCAATGAAACATCTGCAAGAAAACAGCCAACCTCAGATAGCACCAAGGACCCCACATTTTAACCCTGAGCTACAAATATTACCCTTTATTGGTAGAATGCACTTTATTTGGTTGTCTTCCAATAATATTTTATTTTAACAGCATCAACTGTTTATCCTCATAACCTCATTCACAAACATTTTCCCCTGAATTAATTGGAGAATAAAGACTATTAACTGCCCATTACACCTTGATTAGCAACATTTAAATTCTTTCACGTCCATCGCATGAGAGAAAGACAATATAACCAATTCCGTTGTATACAGGATGTACAATGACAATAAAGGCTAGACTTTATAATACATTAAAGGTCATTTCTAAGATAAATATTACTGGAATAAGGCACCTAAATACATAAGATATGTCCTTATTCTATTTGCTGAGCATTAATTGCTGAGTCCCCTTCGGGGAAAAGGGCGGCATATAAATGAAATAAATCCTAATCCTAATCCTAATTAATTGTCCATCTATGCTTGGTGCTTTCATTGCAGAAGACTATCACTTTCACTTGTCATAAGTGATTGGCGTTTCCTTTCTCCCAATAATAATTAAATCTAGCCAAAATCTGTAAAGTAAAAATGCTGCCTCACTGAGAAACATCAATAGGTGTCCCTTTAGGGAGAAAAACATTTTATGCACCGACACATTAATTAATATGAAATTAAAGAGAGTAGCTCTGTCTGACACCCTTTTTAACAAAATAAGGTCAGATCAAGATGTTTATTGATCCATCTTCACCTTCACATAAGAATGCAAGTCAAGCATTAGCTTAGGCCTATCAGTTTCAGTTGTCTTACATTTTCCCCACAATGTAACTTATCAATAGAATAAAAAATGCATGCAAGATCAAGAACCAAAGGGCCATAACTATATTCATGGATCATGACTTTCAAAGATGCATTCCACAAAGATGCATTCCACAATGGTCCTTATAACAGCCAGGCTAGTTCGATCAATCAATCTTTATTGATTAGCCCTTGGGCCATATCAAAGTACTAAGTTCCAGAGACAAAAACTACAGTTTAAAAAGAGATTGAAATAAACCACAATTTAAAATGTAAAAGGAATAAAATACAATTTAAAATATAATCAGAATAGAATGCAATAATTTAAGATACAAATTAAATATGCTTAAAATTATATTTTACAATGAGACCCCTACGTCTACCCCATCGAGTGGTCTTTCTTACAATCTACCACATTCTGCTGCACCAACTTTGTCCTTATTTCAATCAACTTTACAGTAAATTTGGCAATCCATTTCACCAACTGCAAATTAGTACCTAACAAACAATGTTGCAAAAAGGTTGACTTAGCCTTCCATCCTTCTGAAGTTGGTAAAGGGCTATTGTTATTGCTATCTTGACTCAAATGTCCAGATGGACCTCAAAAGACGGTCAATGCAGTTTCAAGGACTTTGAAGTGCTCATACAGGTTCCTCTTTAATAATCTTCTAAAAAACTGGGAGGGAAGACAATTGGTTTGATAACATTCACAAGCTTGGAAAATCTTTGTATCCTTTCAGTATCAACAAGATGGATAGCTATTGCCCCTGCCTAGCAAAAAATTATTAACAAGGGAATAAAGGTATACTTTTAACACTGAAGCAAAAGTACCACCTGTCCAAACTCTCTCACTTAATCCCTTTTCCATAAATCTAGTTAAATAAGTCTCTATGAGAAACTTGCTTTCAGGCCTAATCAGTTATTAAGAGGCTAAAAGCATCAGTAAAAATATTTTAGGACTGATGATTTGCACAGTCGTAATTCAATATGAATACTTTAGGTGACACAATGTCCCATCAGGAGGCTTTCTCTTAGTTCTGTTACTAATCACCTGTATATCAGTGGTGGGTTTGAATTTTTTTTTTTACTACTGGTTTACTACGTGCATGTGACGCTTCTGCACAATCCTGAATAAATAGTTAATTCCATATGAATAACTGAGTGAATGGCTGAAAAACAATGAAACCGAGTCTCAGCTGGACTTGTACATGTAAACATTTATTAAAGCATGAAAGCATGTCTTGAATCTGCAAAATATCAAGATCGGTTTCCATTCATTGATCAACGTAATGATAAAATGTTCATAACTATTTATTTAGCCTATGGCAGTGTTTCCCAAACTTTTGACATATGTGTACCCCTTCTATAATTTTCGTAACGCTGAGTACCCCTCATAAAAAACATATGCTTTAATAAATAAATAAATGTGTGTGTGTGTGTGTGTGTGTGTATGTTTTCTGAGGTTTTCGCGGGTGTTAGTATGTAGGTCTCTAGTTGTTCGGGTTTTCTCCCGCGTAGAATTGGAGATGTCTTGGCGACGTTTCGACGAAGTCACATTCGTCATCTTCAGGCTGCTGCTGACTACTTCAGGTTTGGTGTTTCCAGGAGTAGGGAAACACCAAACACTAAACACTACTCCTGGAAACACCAAACCTGAAGTAGTCAGCAGCAGCCTGAAGATGACGAATGTGACTTCGTCGAAACGTCGCCAAGACATCTCCAATTCTACGCGGGAGAAAACCCGAACAACTAGAGACATATATATATATATATATATATATATATATGTATGTATGTGTGTGTGTGTGTGTGTGTGTGTGTGTGTGTGTGTGTGTGTGTGTGTGTGTGTTTGTTTTATTTGTGCTGATAAATAAACACAAAAAAACAATAATTGGGGCTTACCAGGGGTTGTAAAAATCTTATATATAGATATAGATATAGATATAGATATAGATATAGATATAGATATAGATATAGATATAGATATAGATATAGATATAGATATAGATATAGATATAGATATAGATATAGATATAGATATAGATATAGATATATCTTATATATGTATATATATGTACATACGCAAAATAAACGAAAGTTGTATTACAAAGAACATTTATTTGATTCAATGAGAAGGATGAAATTGTTTATGTTGAGATGACAGATCATCATAATTTGGTTCCCTGGTTGTTAATTTTAATCTGAGATGCCAAACTCCGGTGCAACGTGTACCCCCACCAAACTCTTCCCGTACCCCTGGGGGGTACGTGTACCACACTTTGGGAAACACTGGCCCATGGCAAATGAATTAATAGCATATTACAAAGAAGGAATGAAAAAGAATAGATGCGTATCTGACAAAATTAGCTTTAACAGGTAAATCGAACAGTTAGTTGCTAATATTGCTAGCTAAAATAGGATGCTTCTAATTATCAGCAGATGATTAGTTTTCAATTTTCATACTTTTTCCACATGAAGAAGAAATGAGGAAATGACGGGAATAAGAGCTAGAAAAGTCCACTCTTAAGGTACAGAGAAAAGTAAAAATACCCACAAATTGAAAATGATTGCTGATGGTTTTGTGGCAGTAGGTTATAGAGGTAGTTTTCTATTTCAGGATGTTGGCTACTCAAAATAATTTTGGAAGAGATTATGATTTTGAACCCAGTACTCTATTACTCAGAAGAAAAATGTAATAGCAATAGCACTGAGACTTATATGCTGAATCACAGTGCTTTACAGTCCTTTCTAAGTGGTTTTTCAGAGTCAGCCTGGGTCCTGAGCCAACAATCTGGGTCCTCTTTTTACTGATCTTGGAAGAATGGAAGCCCGAGTCAACCTTGAGCTGCTCAGAATCAAACTCCTGGCAATGGAGGTAGTCTGCAGTACTGTATTCTAACCACTGTGCCACCATAGTTCTTCTTGCAACTAACTCCCAATTTATATGGCTAGCAATGGAAACAAGATGTTGGACTATAGAAAGAGTACAGAGAAAAGCAACGAAGATAATTAGGGGACTGGAGGCTAAAACATATGAAGAACGGTTGCAGGAACTGGGTATGTCTAGTTTAATGAAAAGAAGGACTAGGGGAGACATGATAGCAGTCTTCCAATATCTAAGGGGCTACCATAAAAAAGAGGGAATATGCTCCAAAACCAGGACCAGATGGATGGAAACTAATTAAGGAGAAAAGCACCTAGAACCATGACGGCTAACCTTTTTGTCATTTGTGTGTCAAAAGTGACAGTGTGCACACACCCATAATGCAATGCACGCCCTGTGTGCCCCCACCCCCTGCACATGCATGTGCACCCACCCCACACAAGTGCACATGAATCCCTGTATGTGCCCCGTGCATGCACACATGACTCCGACATTTGCACATGCAACTTCTCCATGTGTGCCCCACCCCTGCATGCACATTTTTTGCATGCAACCCACCCCCCATGCATGTGCAGCAGAGATCCGAAAACTAGCTGGCTGGTGGGAGGTCCAGGCGCATGTACGGCGGAGCTGAGTTGGGGCGACGGCTTGTGTGCCCGCAGAGAGGGTTCTGCGTCCCACCTGTGGCACGCGTGCCATAGGTTTGCCATCACACCCCTAGAACTAAGGAGAAATTTTCTGACCGTTGGAACAATTAATCACTGGAACAAATTGCCTCCACAAGTTGTGAATGCTCCAACACTGGATGGTTTTAAGAAGAGATTGGACAACCATTTGTCTGAAATGGTATATGGGTTCCCTACCTGAGCAGGAAGTCGGACTTGAAGATCTCCAAAGTCCCTTCCAACTCGGTTACTCTGTTAAATAAGCTAGTCAGATAATTTGCACAGCATACCAAGACACCCCACAGGGATAGCTTATCCTCCAGGCACTGATATTTAACTACATTGGACCAAACACAATAGCAATAGCAGTTAGACTTATATACCGCTTCATAGGGCTTTCAGCCCTCTCTAAGCGGTTTACAGAGTCAGCGTATCGCCCCCAACAACAATCCGGGTCCTCATTTCACCCACCTCGGAAGGATGGAAGGCTGAGTCAACCTTGAGCCGGTGAGATTAGAACCGCTGAACTGCAGATAACAGTCAGCTGAAGTGGCCTGCAGTACTGCACCCTAACCACTGCGCCACCTCGGCTCATAATGATTGGCCATTATGCCTCCTGGATAGGAGTAGTAAAAGTTATCCTTTCTGAGCTGGGATCTCATGGAGCAATTTGTCTTGGCTCAGGAACGGAGTGCATGCCTATGTATGGTGGTGGTAGGAGAGGAATTGTTATTGTTTTTTGCATTCCTTAATGCTAATTTAAGCATTTCCTGACAGTTTTGACCCCAAAGTTTCTTGACCTGGCTCCAACTCCCGGCTTGTGCCCTCAACTCTGATTCTCTGGTTCACTCCTTAGGGCTGTTGACAGTCCTCTTTATCACAAAGTGCTCATTATGTGCTGTTTACTGCATGTTTGTCTGACTCATTGCTCTTTCCAAAAAGTGCATCCAAGTGAACAATCCAATTTTTATGATACAGGCTCGCATGGAAATTACCAACTCTCTTTAGAGAAATGTTTAGTAGGAAGCCTTCCGCAATACTTTAGCAGGCACTATTCTAGAGCAAACGTTCCTATTATTCTTTCTAACCTCACTGAATATTGGGGGTGGGTGTGTAGCAGGGGTGGGTTTCTCGCCCCGTTCCAACTGGTTTGGTTGGAACGGGGCCGGCGGCGTCCTCGTGCACACGCGCGGTGCACGCATGCATACTAACGTCTGCGTGACGCTCCAGCTGCTCCTGGACGATCGCGCAGGCGCTGTATGCATCCTGCGCATGCGTGGAAGCGCAGAACTCATCAAAACCAGGTAAGGACCACGGGCGGGCGGGCGCGCCCTTCGCCGTTCCCAGAAGTTACTTACTTCCGGGTTCGGCGACCAACCGGTTCGCAGGGACCGCCGCGAACCGGTTGAAACCCACCCCTGGTATGTAGGGGAGAAATTGCTATCTAAAGGGGATTGAGATTGTATCTTGTCTTGAACAGAACGGGACCAAATTTGGTATAGCAGCAGCAGCTTACAATAGCAATAGCAATAGCAGTAGACTTATATACCGCTTCATAGGGCTTTCAGCCCTCTCTAAGCGGTTTACAGAGAGTCAGCATATTGCCCCCAACAATCTGGGTCCTCATTTTACCCACCTCGGAAGGATGGAAGGCTGAGTCAACCCTGAGCCGGTGAGATTTGAACCGCTGAACTGCTGATCTAGCAGTAGCCTGCAGTGCTGCATTTAACCACTGCGCCACCTCGGCTCTTAGGACCACGGGCGGGCATAAGAAGGTGGAGTTAAAAGATTGGCCAGATCCATCAGTGCGTTTCTGAGGGGGGCGGAAATCCTCCTAAGACATCTTTTAAGAAAAAAAAACAAGATTTCCCTGTTGTTCAGTCTAAACTCCCTTCCGTTCTTCTCCCTCGCCAAGAACAGAGCGTATGGAGAACACCCATTCTTCATTTCTTACACACAGACACACACACACATGTGAATACACACAAGCCCAGAGATACTTCCTATAACTCCTGCTGGCAACAAAGCTGGGAAGAATTTCAGAAGCCACGCTCTTCAAATATGTCAAGGGATTTGGAACTATCTGTCCTTCTAGTGCATCAGCAACATAACTCTTGAAAAGCTGAACAGCACAGGATCAAATTAAGTGTGTGGGGAGAAGCCAGGAAGCTGAAGTTTTGAGTTTAAAAATGAGCTATATGACATTAGAGACTGGAGAGGGGAAAAAATATCCAACATTATGGGAACGCGAGTTGTGGAGCAATTCAGAAGATTGGCAACAACTCCAGCTTAAATTCTCTTGTCTTCTTCTCATGTGGCCCAGAAAATAACACATGTAGCTTGTGCTTCCCAGTAGACTCACTGGGAAATATATAGCCAATAGACTGGCTATAACTATATAGCCACTGCTGATAAATGGCTTGAAAATAATTGTCTACATGTTTTTGCTCTGTCTGTCCTTCTATCTGTCAGCCTCTGCTTCGCTGCTGCGTTTCGGCTGCCATTGAAACGGGGAGGGGGGCATGGTATTTGGGAGAGGAATCATTATGTACTGGAGGATTGTTAGTAGGGGTTCCACCACAAAACCGCGTTCGACTAAAGTGCGCTCGATGAAACCGCGTAGCTGACGTCATCAACAGGGCGACAACAGCGCGGAGACAGAAGCACGCTGTAAACACTAAACCTAAAATTAACACCTAAACCTAAACCTAACCCCCCTAAACCTAATCCTAAACCTAACCATAAACCTAACCCTTAACCTAACCCTAAACCTAACCCTAAACCTAACCCTTAACCTAACCCTAAACCTAATCCTAACCCTTAACTTAACCCTAAAGCTAACCCTAACCCTTAACCTAACCCTAAAGCTAACCCTAACCCTTAACCTAACCCTAAAGCTAACCCTAAAGCTAACCCTTACCTTAAGTTGAATCGGCTTGCTTTCAAAGCGCTACTTCGCGCTCGCTGTTGTCGCCCTGTTGATGACATCAGCGATGCGGTTTAATCAGGCACGGCTTAGTCGAGCGCAGTTTTGTCGTGCCATGGTTAGTAGGAGTATTCTGACCATCTCTCTGCGCATGTGGAAGAGGAGAGTTTCCCGCCAAGGCCAACTGTCCAGCATTCCAACCTGATGGTGATTTTTGAAGACATCTCCCACCTGATGGTTGGGTGAATTATTATTGGACTATGAACTGGGGTGCCAAGGGGAGGGGATTGAATCATACATGATATCTATTGCTTTCGCGCTTTTTTACTCAGACTCAGCTTTGCTTTGCTTCTCATCGTTTGTAATTAGTAAAAGTACACTTAATTCTGAAACATGGAGTTGAGTGGTTTCTTTCTTGATTATTAAACGAAGAGGCACCTGACACTATCTGTCTATTCATCCACCCATCATCCATCCACCATCCATCCATCCAATCATCTAGCTATCTATGCCTCTCTCCATTTAAAAAAAAATAGTTCTACTGCGGAGAACTACTACCAAATATATTTAATGCATAAGAAATTGATAAATTAGATTCAAATTAGATTAAAAAAACTACACTGAAATACATAGAAGGGGATAAAAAAGTGACTGACATATCAAAATATTAGTTAAAATGTTAATGGCTCTGTCAACATGACTGTATCCATTTTCATCATGGCAGTATTGACTAATAACATCTTTGTAACATCAGTCAGCCATAGCTAAAAAGATATAAAGCTAATCCTCATTATTTTCATTCTGGCACAATAATGATTGGATGTCTTGAGAAGTTGCTCTAAATCAAAGGTGTATGTTCTAGAAACTGGAAAAGATTGGTGTATATGCCTATAACAATGAAGGAATATATAAAATATAAAGATTATATTTTAGACTATATCCAATTACCATACCATTCCTCATGCAAGGAAGGTTTTTCTTAAGATCTTACAAGAATAGAAGAGAGAATGGAGACAGAAAAATGCCAAAGATATAGGAATTTCACAGAAAAGACAAAGGGATGAGAGATCAAATAGTTAACATAGGATGGCTTATGAAAGTGCAAGAAAAAATAAGGATGTTTAGTGTTGTTTTATTGATAAATGTAGCCCATTCTAGAAAGACTTAGAAGTAATGAATGTACAGGAAGGTCTAATTATTCTTTTGAAATAATATTTCTTCTTCTTCTTGTTCCATATCTATCATCAGACATCGGCGATCATGTTGACGATCCTATTTTTATCAATAGCTGCACGAAAGAAAGTGCTGATGAGTTTTGTCCAAACTAGTCCCTTAGATTTTGAAGCCATGATGTTCTTCTTCTGCCTGGACCTCATTAGAATATTTACAACAACTAAAAAAAAAAATCAGAGTGGTTCAGAATAGGAAAAGAAGTAAGACAAGAATGCATAGTGTCCCTATACGGTTAATGTGAGCATATTATAAGCAAGGCAGTATCGATTAAACCCGCCATCCTGAGCCCAACGTTTGGGAAGCCAGGCTCTGCCTGTCACAAGCCAGGACAAAGGGTGAGTGATGGAGAAGTCACACCTCCTTAAAAAACCTTAGTCCAGCTGGCCCGGCTGGTAGCACCTCGTAAGGGTCCCTTCCCAGGATTTCAGGAGTAGATAGTCAAAGGTTTTGAAGGCAGAAGAGGGCTCTACGCCCCAACGGCAGATAAAGCAGCAGAATCATCTTCTAGGGGAAAGGAAACTCTGATCACAAACCTCCACTGCCTTATGGCTATATTCACTACTGGAAAAGGCTTCAGGAGTTAACTTGGAGGCAAAATCCAGAGCTAGATTCCCAGAAGCAGTCCGTGACAATCATGTTCTGGTAACTCCTGAGACACTGCTGGAACCAATCGTATCAGAGCCAAGGTGGCACAGTGGTTAAATGCAGCACTGCAGGCTACTTCAGCTGACTGCAGTTCTGCAGTTCAGCTGTTCAAATCTCACTGGCTCAAGGTTGACTCAGCCTTCCATCCTTCCGAGGTGGGTGAAATGAGGACCCGGATTGTTGGGGGCAATATGCTGAGTCTGTAAACCGCTTAGAGAGGGCTGAAAGCCCTATGAAGCGGTATATAAGTCTAACTGCTATTGCTAACTGCTATTGCTATTGCTGTTCCATTGGACTATTTCAGCGACGTGGAGAGGGGGGATTTGCTGCTTGGGTAACAGTCTATCCTCCATATTAATCTACCCAGGTCTTGTGCTGGAGAGGACAACAGCTTTGACCTCTTTCCAGAGCACGATACCATAGTCTTTCGAAACTGAAGGATGCCAATGCAATATCAGAAAGAAACGTACAGAAGAAAAGCAATCCGTAAAATCTAGATGACACCCAAAGCAAAAACTAAGGAAGACTTAAAAAGTAAAATATAGACAGTGCAAAAATGTAAGTTAACGAGATAAAGTAATTACCGCAGTTAGTTAATTTAAACAATGCAAAAAAAGATGAAGATATTTCTGTTTTCTTGGGCTCAAAAATATAAAGAATTAGAATTTGTTTGCAAGAAATTCATATCAAGTCAACTGATCAAAAATATTTGATCAACTCAAAACTTGGTCAACATTTTGTAGCTTCTGCTATGGAAAAGAAGAATGGTATAGTTGTATACTTAAGAAAAGATATGAAAGCTGTATACTATTGGGTGACTGGAATGGAGTGATAGATACTAAGAGAGATAAGAAGATTTCCCACCTAAATACTAAGATGCGAGCAAAGTTACCCAAACCTTTCTTTGACATTATGGATGATTTTGAATTGAGAGATATTTGGCGAGAAAGAAATGCAGAGGAATATGACTTCATTTTCTTCTCGGACAGGCATCAATCCCTTTCAAGGATTGATTTTATTCTAACCACTAATGATTTGCTTTCTAGGGTCAAGAAAACAAAGATTGCGGCTAGGGTCCTTTCGAACCATAACCCAGTTTGGATGGAGTTGGGAAGGGTAGTGCAGGCAAGAAGGTCTTGGAGATTGAATGAAAACTTATTTAGATATGAAAAGTATATTAATGATTGTAAAAATATAAAGAATTAGAATGTGCTGCAGATGCTTTACAAAAAGGGTTTTCTTAGCAAGAAAGAATAATAAATTAGATCCACAAAGCATAAGGGCATTTTTATGACAAGAGAGATCATGATAATTAAAGCAAAGGTCTTCCCAATGGCTGGAAGGCATGGCTGTAAAAGCTGTACATTACAAAGAGAAGAGAAGGAAGAAAGCAGATTTGACTTATGAGTCAGGAGACGGATACCAAGAGTACCATGGACAGTAAAAAAAGGAACCAATCAATCAACCCTGAACCAAATAAAGACTGATTGCTCCCTTAATCCCATAATCAACAAAGAAAAACTCAAAACTTTCTCTGTGTTTGAAGCCAGAAGATGAACAAAAAGAAAAACATCATCAAATTAGTTAATGGAATATTGAAACGTTAATCTACAATGCTTCCAGACTCCCCATTTCTCTTCTTTGTTACGCATTTGTCCGTTCGGGCTGCATTTTCCCCTTTTCTTTTATGTTTGTCTTTTCTTCTTTTCTTTCTTTCCAACTTTTTCTTAAGACTCCGTAAGGGAAGGGGAGTAGAATAAAGGAGAAACGATGAATTAATTGGATGGTGGGTTTAAAAATGCTAGATCGGGGGTGTCAAACTTGATTTCATTGAGGATTGCATCTGGGTTGTGTTTAACCCGGGGGGGGGGCTGGGAGGGCATGGCCATGGGGGGCATAACCAGCTTGACATCACTCGCGTTGAGACACCTGTGGTGGTCCAAGTGATCTGCCAGCAAAAACGGGCTCCCGAGCTCCATTTTTGACCACAATGATTTCCTGCAGCCCTCTGCCAGGGAAAATGGAGCTCGGAGTGGGGGGGACACACGCTGTCCCCCAGATTCTGATTTCACTGGTAGAAGGCTGCAGGAGGCCATCATGGCCGAAAATGGAGCCTGGGAGGGCCCTGCATGGCCCTCCCAAGCTCCATTTTCACTGGCGGAAGCACCATGGGCTGGTCCTTCACTGTTTCCAGAGTGGTCCTAAGGACCAGATTTAAGCACCCCATAGGCCGGATCTGGCCTGCCGGGCTTGGCACCCCTGTGCTAGAGAATACCTATTGGTACCTATTACTGGAGATTGATACATGTAGCTACTCAAAGTTCAACCTGATACAGTGGTATCTAACCAACTATGAAATGGAAGAATGTTCTTTAAACCCTCACAGGAACTCATTTATACAGAGTTAAGTCTACTAGTAGTTCCTCTACTCAACAGCTCTGAGTTTATAATTGGCAACCGTTCTACAGGGATTGAATTTGGGAGCTCTTAAAAGTAAAATATGATCTACCACTGAATGATAGCTTTCATGTTCTGGTGCTAAGCTGTTGAGGTTCTAATTAAATTCTATAGCATTACTAACTGATAATATCCCTAAATATGTTAGTCCAGATATTACTGGACCATGAGTAGCTTACTTATAACCATTGTAAGGTCAAAGGTTGGTGCAGTGGTTAAATGCAGTGGTTTGAGCCAAGGTGGCGCAGTGGTTAAATGCAGCACTGCAGGCTACTGCTAGATCAGCAGGTCAGCGGTTCAAATCTCACCGGCTCAGGGTTGACTCAGCCTTCCATCCTTCCGAGGTGGGTAAAATGAGGACCCAGATTGTTGGGGGCAATATGCTGACTCTCTGTAAACCGCTTAGAGAGGCCTGAAAGGCCTATGAAGCGGTATATAAGTCTACTGCTATTGCTATTGCTATTGCTCAAAATATCTTATGATATGGAGGGGAGAAGAAATACCAAGGGGACTTGCTTTGTTTGAGTTTGTTCTAATTAACATATTTCAAGCAACTCTAATCAATGAGAGGTGGAATGTAACAAGGAAAAAAAATCAAGAAAAAGCACTAGTCTGGATTTAAAATTGGATTTAAAAATATTAAGCTGTATTGCTGGTAACCATCGAGCTGAAAGAATTCGGAGCCATTTGCCAGAAGGAAGAACAAAGAATAAAGAAAGCAAAGTGATCAAGATGTCTCCCCCTTCTCTTCCTCTCCATTTAAGCTGAATCAAAATATAAACTGGATCAGATCCTCTTCATTTTAGATGAATCAGAATATAAGTTGGATCAGGACTGTGAAATAAGAACCTTGGAAAACTTGGAACTTAAATTATAATTAACTGTATAGCTAACTGTAATTTCGGAACTGGACATTATGGAAAGGTGGGAATTTGAAGAATTATGTGAAATTATAAAAATATGCATAATACAGTAATGCATCATTAAAATTAAGTTTAAATAGAATTTTGAAGTCAGAATCTGAGGCGTGAAAGGAAATGAAGGAAGAAGAAGAGGAGGGTAATGAAACGGTAGAAATGGTAGAAAATAAAAAGCAGACAAAAGATTTCACTGGGTTTGATCGTGGTTTTGGGGAAAATTGAAAAGGATGGACATGTCCTAACAAACAAAAGGGAAGAGACAGGAACAGAGAATTGGGACAGAAAAAAAATCAGAGTAGGAAAAAATCAGATATTTAGAAACTGTTATGTGGAGAATATAAAGTTGAGGTACGAGATTTACTCCTTTACATGATAATTAAACTGAGTTGTTAACTGACTGAACATGATAATGGGAAGATAATTAAATAAAGGTTAAAATACATAAAAATGGACACATATAGAATTTTTAAGAACATGAAGACAAAAAGCAGTTTAGAATTTGGGATAAAAGACTTACTAGGAAGAAATATATTTAGAAGCTGTTATGTGGAAAATATAAAGTAGAGGTATGTGATTTACTCTTTTACATGATAATTAAACTGAGTTGCTAATTGATTGAATATGATAATGGAAAGACAATTAAATATAGGTTAAATATATGAAATATGGATGAATATAGAATTCTTAAGAAGATAAACAAAGTGAGGTGTGTATTGCTTGTTATTTTACATAGCAGATCAATGGAATTGTAATGAACATTGAACAGCAAGGATTGTTATTTAAAGACAATTAAATGCAAGCTAAGTTAAGATGTGGAAAAATGGAGGGGGAACATGAAACATACTTATAATGGAAAATTATTGAGATTATAAAGACAGAACTCAAAATTTGGGACGTATAATGATGTATAACTATACAATATTATGATGAGAATAGCTGGGAATTTTAACCAGTTCCACATTCCAGCCAAAAATAATTTGGGGGTTGGGTGTGGGTGGGTTTAAAAACATAATTACTATATATGTATACTTTTTTCTTTCAAAAAAGGAGGATATATTTTAAAATTAAAGATGTTTATTGAAATGAAATTATATATACCATCAACATAAAATGGAGCTTGTTCAGAGGCTGGAATACACCAAGTAAATGAGATGAAGAGTGTGGAAGAGAGGAGAGAGGTAAGGGAAGAAGGCAGGGTTGGGAGAGAGGGTGGTAGGGGGAGAAGAGGGGGAGAGAAAGAAGGAGTGGAAAGGGGAGAGAGGAGAGGAAGGGGAAGTAGAGAAGGATGGGAGGTAGGGAGAAGGAGGAGAGAGGGAGAAGAAAGTGATGGATAGGCTACAAATATGGTGTATGGAGAGCAGAAGAGGCAATAATCATTTTTGGGGGGTGATGATAAGATGAATTGATGTAAATATTTAATAATATAAAATAATGTTGGTTGTGTAACAGTATACATGTGTTTATTTGTTATGAAACTGAAAAAATAAAAAAAAACTTTTTATAATAAAAAAATCTTATGATATAAATTGGTGACACAGACCAATTTCATTGCTTGGTATTTATAAGCCACCCAGAATCTATTGAAATGGGTGGCAATAATTAATGTAATAATGATAACAATAATTCTGAGGACTGTTTATTTCAACAACCAAGATGAAAGATAGAATTTTAAAGAACTGATAGAAACTGCAGACAGCCAATTTGTCTCTGATTACACTTAACAAATAGTGACTCCAGGAAATATATTGTACCATTAAATGTTTGCATATAATTCCCATTAGTCTTGAGAAAGCATTAGTAATGTGCTTTACTAAGTACTTTGCTGAAAATGGGCTACTCTTAACTAATAAATAAATAATATGCAGTATACAGTATAATTTCCTGTAAGCAATATTCTTAAAATATCATATCCTTTCAAATCACTGGAAAGGATACATTTGAAATCTGATATTTAAACTGGGGAGTTAAGGGTAAGAATATTATTCTGAAGACTTAATAGAAGCATAGTAATCAATAAAATCAGTCAGGATTTTAGAAACCCGTATGTTATTTTTCAGCACCAAGAACACTGCAGGGAAATAAGAAGGAAGCACTAAAATGAAACATATATCAGCAGTTGTAGAACATGCGTATGTAATTTCATACAACGAGGAGCTTGGAATGAATCTGGGTAGATCGAGAGCACGTCCATATGAAGATTTTGTGCCATTTGTAAAGAGGTTCTGCAGCTCCATGTTCTTACAGCCTCATAGCCTCTCTCATGATAATGGAAAGTGAGCTGGCCAAATTTTTGGTTTGCTTTCACCATTTCTGTAATCATGGGTCCAGCATGGTCATATGGCAAAGATACATGGGATCAGGGGTGGGCTGCTGGCAGTTTACAAGGGTTCGGGAGAAACTCTAGCTAAGATTCTGTGCAATTCGGAGAACCCCAAAATCCCACTCCTGGTTGGCCCTGCCCATCCCTTCCCTCTCAGGAGTCTCCACATCAGAGGTTGGTTCCTACCAGTTCGCACCTATTCGGTAGAACTGGTTCGTCAAATCTACCAAACCGGTTAGAAGAGGTTCCACCAGTGGACCCGGAAAGCAGGCCACACCTACAGAAGAGGTTCCAAACATTTTTGAAACCCACCACTGCCACACACAGTCACACACACACACACACACACACAGAGATAGACAGACAGACACAGAGAGAGAGAGAGAGAAAGAGAAAGAAAGGAAGAAATAAATAAAAAAAGAAAGAAAAAGAGTGAGAGAAAGATGAAAGAAAAAAAGAAAAAAGGGACAGAGAGACAAAAGGAAGGAAAGAGAGAGAGAGAAAGAGAAAGAAAGGAAGAAATAAATAAAAAAAGAAAAAAGAAAGAAAAAGAGTGAGAGAAAGATGAAAGAAAAAAGAAAAAAGGGACAGAGAGACAAAAGGAAGGAAAGAGAGAGAGAGAGAAAGAGAAAGAAAGGAAGAAATAAATAAAGAAAAAAAGAAAAAAGAAAGAAAAAGAGTGAGAGAGAGATGAAAGAAAAAAGAAAAAAGGGACAGAGAGACAAAAGGAAGGAAAGAGAGAGAGAAAAAAAAACACATGGCCAGCAAGCCACTCCCACCAAGTCACATGGCCAGCAAGCCACTCCCACAAAGAAAGTCACACCCACAGAGTAAGTTCCAAAAAATTTTGAAACCCACCACTGCTCCACATGGCCCATTTTGGATGCAGGTAGGTGCAGAGTGCATGTGGAGGCATGGGGAGGGTGAAAAATAGGTCTACCAGAAATTTGGAAAGGCCAGAAATGGGCTTGTTTCTGGCTACAGAGCCTAGGGAGGCTGTTTTCGCCCTCCCAGAGGCTCAAGGAAAGCCTCTGGAGCCCGGGGAGGGCAACCCCAACTCCGCCATCGTGCAGGAGGGAGACTAGGTCATGTCCATCAAGGCTACGCACACCCAGCAACCCGGCAGAGAACCCCTTGCTAAAAATTTTAAAGCCCACCCCTGCCCGGAGTGTTGTTACCTTCCCACTGAACTGGTACTTATTAATCTACTTGCATTTGTATGCTTTCAAACTGCTAGGCGGGCAGGACCTGGGCCAAGTAGTCAGAGCTCATCCTGTTGTCCAGAGCTCAAGTCTCGAACCTGGGATGCAACTTCTTCAGCTGACATGCTCTGTGCCTGTGCTTTAATGGCTGGCCAGCTTTGCCTTATCCAATAGGCCTGATTTTGGAAAGGCCAAAATACATCACCATGGCTTTGAATAAGAGGAAGAGGAGACTAGGATGTTTGTATGCGTCCACATATGTGTGCGTCCCTATATTAGTAATAGCATTTATATACTGCTTCACAGTGCTTTACAGCCCTCTCTTAGCAGTTTACAGAGTTAGCATATGACTCCAACAATGTGGGTCCTCATTTTACCCACCTCGGAAGGATGGAAGGCTGAGTCAACCTTGAGCCGGTGAGAATCGAACTGCCGAAGTAGTGACAGCGAGCAGTCAGAAGAAGTAGCCAGCAATACTGCATGGTAATCAGTGTGGGTGGGTGTATCTATCTATATCTATATCTATATCGATATCAATATGGCATTATAGCACTTAGACTTATATACCACTTCACAGTGCTTTACAGCTCTCTCTCTAAGCAGTTTTACAGAGTTAGCACATTGCCCCCAACAATTTGGGTCCTCATTTTACCCACCTTGGAAAGATGGAAAGCTGAGTCAACCTTGAGCCTAGTGAGATTGGAACTGCCAAATTGCAGGCAGCTGGCAGTCAGCAGAAGTAGCCAGCAATACTGCATTGTAACCAGTGTGGGTGGGTGAATCTATCTCTATCTCTATCTCTATTGATATCAATATGGCATTATAGCACTTAGACTTATATACCACTTCACAGTGCTTTACAGCTCTCTCTCTAAGCAGTTTTACAGAGTTAGCACATTGCCCCCAACAATTTGGGTCCTCATTTTACCCACCTTGGAAAGATGGAAAGCTGAGTCAACCTTGAGCCTGGTGAGATTTGAACTGCCAAATTGCAGGCAGCCGGCAGTCAGCAGAAGTAGCCAGCAATACTGCATTGTAACCAGTGTGGGTGGGTGAATCTCTCCCCCCCCCCTCTCTCTCTCTTTATCTATCTATCTATCTATCTATCTATCTATCTATCTATCTATCTATCTAACTATCTATCTATCTATCTATCATCTATCATCTATCATCTATCATCTATCATCTATCATCTATCTATCTATCTATCTATCTATCTATCTATCTATCTATCTATCTATCTATCTATCTATCTATCTATCTATCTATCTATGCTGACTGACCATTCCCTGTATTTCAAGGTCAGCAGGAGTACGGACAATCACATGGTCAGCTTCAAAACCCTTTCAAGAAATACGAGAATGGAAACGCTGCTCACAATTATGAATCAATATTTAATGATAATGATTCAATTCATAATTCATGGGTTACAAATCATTATTCATAACATTATTCATTATTCATGACTATAAATGTTCTTATAACAATGGCCAGCTGGACTCTCCAACAAAGCAAGGTCATTGATCACGCGGCTTTTTTCTTGCCCAACACATGTTACTGTATTTCGTTGCAAGGGCTATAAGGATCTCAGCATGAATTATGTATTACCTTTGCTTCTACCTCTCCCAGGAAAGGCACAGGAAAAACAACACCAATTTTATACCGGTGTAAGCTTTCATGGCTGGGATCTGCTGGGCAGTGTTGGGCTTTGGGGTTTAGTGAATGTGGCCAGAACTTTTCCTTTTAAAATTAAGAGATAAACAGTTATTTAAAAAAATAGCATTTTTACTTATATATCTCTCCATAGCACATTACAGCACTATCTAGGTCAGTGTTTCTCAACCTTGGTGATTTTAAGTTCTGTGGAATTCAACTCCCAGAATTCCCCAGCCAGCATAGCTTCTGGATTCTGGAAGTTTTAGTTTTTAGTTTTAGTTTTATTAAACATTTATAGGCCGCCCTTTTCCCTGAGGGGACTCAGGGCGGCTTACAATAATAGGGGAGGGGAGTGCAGGACAAAACACAAAAAGAAAATGTGAGTAAAAATAATTAGCGGTAAAAACACAACATTCATTCAACATTCGGGAGGGGCGAGAGTAAAGTCTTATCCCCAGGCCTGACGGGATAGCC
Source organism: Thamnophis sirtalis (assembly GCF_051295495.1). Classification (NCBI taxonomy): domain Eukaryota; kingdom Metazoa; phylum Chordata; class Lepidosauria; order Squamata; family Natricidae; genus Thamnophis; species Thamnophis sirtalis. The sequence goes on along the minus strand of NW_028261395.1, from coordinate 6,616,117 downwards.
AGATCTTGAGAGCTGTGCGGAAGGCCTGGACGGTGGTGAGGGTGCGGATCTCCACGGGGAGATTGTTCCATAGCGTCAGAGCTGCAACTGAGAAGGCTCTCCTCCGCGTAGTCGCCAGTCGGCACTGACTGGCGGATGGAATTCGGAGAAGGCCTACTCTATGCGATCTGATGGGACGGAGGGAGGTAATTGGCAGAAGGCGGTGCCTCAAAGTTGAAGTCCATAGGACTTAAAGTCACCAAGGTTGAGAAACACTGATCTAGGTAGTTTATAATGTAAGCATTATTTGAAACAATCTGAGGTCTCATTTTACCAACCTCGGAAGGATGGAAGGATGAGTCAATCTTGAGCCCCATCAGGATCGAACTCCAGGCTGTGAGCAGAGTCTGCCTGCAATATTGCACTTTAACCCATTGCGCCATAGGGCTCAGTGAACTTTTGTGTAAGAATGAAAACGATGAACTTGTGACTTACGGTTTTGAGGATTAGACAGGATAAATTATAGATGTTCCAAAGATGCTTTTTCAAGAGGCAACTGGACTTCCTGGTTTTTCTTTAAGGATGTTTAGCTTCTCGTCCAACAGCTGAAAAAGCTTCTTGGATGAGAAGTGACTCATCTTCAAATAAAAATCAGAAAGTCCAGTTGCCTCCTGAAAAAGCACTTTTGGGATAACCGTGACCTGGATGACTGAGAGTCTCCATAGATCGATTATAGAAGGAAGAGTAGTATGATGTAACTATAGAAAGAAACAGAGGTCAAATATATATTTGTAATTTGACAAACCATTTCCAAAAGCCATTCCTAGAAAACTTTAAGTACTTGTTGAGAAGTGAGAAATTTCTCAAAAGCATACACACCCACGTCTACGCATACAGATTTTATGGGACTCATGCAAAAATAGCTTCAAGGTAACATGTCTGAGATGTTGAGAGCCGAGGTGGCGCAGTGGTTAGGGTGCAGTACTGCAGGCCACTTTAGCTGACTGGGATCTGCAGTTCAGCAGTTCAAATCTCACCGGCTCAAGATCGACTCAGCCTTCCATCCTTCCGAGGTGGGTGAAATGAGGACCCGGACTGTGGGGGTGTGTTGCTGACTCAACTTGCTAAAAAAAATTGTAAACCGCTTAGAGAGGGCTGAAAGCCCTATGAAGCGGTATATAAGTCTAATAAATAAATAAATAAATAATAAATAAATAAATAAATAAATAAATAAATGTACCTATAAAGATATTGATAGAAACCATTCACTAAGGCCTTAAGTGTGAACATTTTAACAAAACCTAAAAAGTCCCCACCAATTTACAAGTTATTCCACTTAGTTTCATGTATATAATTAAGTTGAAAGCTGGACACAGATCATCTGAAAACAAAGTCAGAATCTCTAGGGTCACAATGCAACTGAAAAAAACATTCACTATAAATAGCATTATTGCACTCATATTCAATTGCACAATGTTGAACTCTCTGGCATGTAGTAGATTAACTTTAGTCTCAAAGGTTACATTTACACCCACTTGGTACTACAAGGACATTGTCAGCAGCGAAAGAAAACTATATTCAGTTGATCCCATAAAATTAGGGATGAATTATCCCATAAGCAAGGACTAATCCTGAACCAATTCTTCCTTTTTGTTTAAATTGTCATTGTAAACTCCAGTGGTAACATATTACTCAAATATAAATAATTATTTTATTTTTCTCAGTAAAAATATCTGGTGTTCATTATTTCTATAAATGTGTACATTTTGAAGGCTATTTTATAATGCAAAAAATATTCTTATATATGTATCACTTACATTGCTGGCTATTCTAGCAGTTCCAATTTTTTTATAAGAGACTTTAATTTCAGTGGATCATGCATTAAAAATGGATATTTCTATACATATTCTAGGAAACATTCCAGTAAATATACATTCTTGTAAAGAATATTGTCAGCCTGTCTATCACTTCTCTCCCTCTCTTTTTATTTTTCTCTCTGCTTTTCTATCCATCCATCTATCCATCATCTCTTTTCTTCTAGATAGATAAAGCATATATAAGTATGCATTCTACAAAAATTTTACAAAAATATTGGCTTTATAGGAAAAAAAAATGCTATTGTTCTTTACTCCATGCATCTCTCACCATTAAGAGACCAAAATGTCATCCTTCTTTTCATTTCTGTGTAAGCTTTAACTTTGAAATTCTCATTAAAAGAGGTTATTTACAGCATACGCAATGTGAAATAGAGGGGAGGGAAACAATGAAACATTGCACATTCAGTCTGTTGTAGGCTAAATTAGAGCTCACTCACTTAGCAACACCATAATGCCTTCATTGTGTGCAGCAGCTAAACAACACAATTGTTAACTGTTCAGCAGTAACTAATCATTGTTTTTATTCATATCCCAAGCATGTTTGGAACAGACAAAAAGTGATGACTGAGCTGGGCTTCAACAAAAGAAATCTTGACTTATTTGAGATTCAGATAAAAGCTAGGAATATTCCTCCGCTGTAGGATAACCTTCCAAGCATTTTTATGTTTCCGCTCAAACTGGAGTCATTATCAAATGCATCTAATAAAACAGTGACTCAGTTGGATGTCTATTTGATCTCAGTGAAATATTTTCCCGCCCAATGTTCCAAGATTAAACAAGGTCAGTTACTAAGCAGAATTAAAGGGACTGGCAGCTTGAGGTCATTAGTATCAATGTTGAAAAGTGGCATACTTACTCTCTGTCGATGACAAGACACGTCACGGGTTCAGCGCTGATAACGTTAGCCGTTCTGACATCTTCCCTGAAAGGACAACACCACACATTTTACACAAAATAGCCAGGCAGTTTTCTCTACAATAATACTTTGCAACATTAGGACACAAATGCATCTTGCAAATGAGAATTATGTTTACTGATATATCACGCGTTAAACCATTGACAAATAGTGCTCTTCTAATTCTGTTGCTCTTGAGTTTATGTTTACAAAACATAAACATGGTAATCATTTCCCCAGTAGAAATGTTGTCCTGGCATTTTAATACTTTTTCAAAAGATCATTTCATTCATCCTTTCCTCACTTGCCAATTTGTTTAGCGGAAGCAGATCATTTGTATATTAATATGGGTCACAGAAGAAGTGTGGATATTTTAGTATAGTGGCGAATACACAATCTATCATTTCTATAAATAGAGAAAGTCACAAAGCAAACAATTAATGAATCAAGCTGCATTAGAGGGGAGAAGTCTAATGAATGCGGACCTGCTCTGTTCAGAAAACCGGTGTGTGAAGAAAATAATAAATAGGTTCTAATATGTTTCCTACTTTTGGTTTTTCCTTATGCATCCCTACATAGGTTTCAGTTCGGTATGAATCAGAGGTGGTATTCAGCCAATTCTGACAGTATCTGGAGAACCAGTATTGGAAATTTTGAGTAGTTCGGAGAACTGGAAAATAGGCTGGCCCCACGTCTGCTGCCTCCCAGCTGATCTTCTTCTGTCTGTAAATGTGTTTTTATTTTTCCATTTCCATTTCGTACAGTCACATATATACTGTGCATAACCGGGGCCATATAACATTAAACAATAAACACAGCCATTCCTCTTGTCAACAATACCCCCAAAAATACAAACCCAATGTACCACTTCGACCCTCCATACACCCTTTCTTTCGCCCCCCTCCAACTTTCCTTCCCTCCAACATTCCCCTCTACCCTACTTCCCCTCCCCCTCTATCACTCCTCTCTCCCAGTACACTCCCTCCCTTCCTTCTCACCCTCCCTCCCGTCCTCTCTCCCACCCTCTCTACCCCTCTTTCTTCTAACCCTCTACTCCTCCCCCAGCTGATCTTCTTTTATTGCCCTGAACACGAGAACGGAGCTGGAAAGCAAGTTAGTGGGGTGGGGAGGGAATGGGGATTTTGTAGTATCCTTCCCCTGCCACGCCCACAAAGCCACACCACGCCCACAAAGCCACACCCACAAAACCAGTAGTTAAAAAAAAATTGAATCCCACCAGTGGTGTGAATTCCAATTAGATCAAGGTAAAAAAAAAATCTTCAAGATACGTAGTGTGTAAATGGACAGACGAAACTTCCTGAAAGAAGTTTTTTCAACATTTTTAGCCTCTCACAAAACTGTGTAGCTTGGAAGACACCGACTTTTGAATGAAGATTCTTTGAATGCATACATAGATGGGACGCGAGCATGTTGCAAGGGGAAATGTAGTAACTTTTGAATGAAACTAATTGGGCGCCATGTAGGGCCACGGACATTGTTACGTAATCAAAACAACAAATGATTTTGGCTTAAGGGTTTTGCTTGGAAGTGGGTGCCAAGAAAATTAGTCAGAACATGTGCCTGAATGCATTCTAGAAGAGAGATAAGCAGGGGTTGGATGCTGGGGTTCAGGAGAACCTCTAGCTAAGATTCTTGAGAGACCGCCTACTGCCAATTACCTCCACTCAACCTATTAGATCCCATAGATTAGGCCTCCTCCGAGTCCCATCTGCCGGTCAATGTCGACTGGCAACCACGCGGAGGAGAGCCTTCTCGGTGGCAGCTCCGACCCTATGGAACGATCTCCCTGTGGAGATTCGCACCCTCACCACCCTCCAGACCTTCCGCACAGCCCTCAAAATCTGGCTATCCCGTCAGGCCTGGGGCTAAAGACTGTAACCCACCCGAATGGTATGAATGTTGTGTTTTTAATGACATATTGTCCTACGTGTTAAATGTTTGTTTCCCCCCCTTTTTTTTCCAAGTTGTAAGCCACCCTGAGTCCCCCCAGGGAAAAGGGCGGCATATAAATAAACTTCTCAATCTCAATCTCAATTCTGTGCAGTTCAGAGAACCCTCAAAACCCACTCCTGGATGGCCCCGCCCACCCCTCCCCTCCCAGGAGTCCCTATGTGGATGCAGGTAAGTGCAGGATGCGTGCAGAGGCTCAAGGGGGGGGGGGGCGCACGAAAAACAAGCCTACTGGAAGTTTGGGAAGGCCAGAAATGGGCCATTTCTGACCTCCAAAGAGCCTATGGAGCCTGGGAAGGCTATTTTCACCCTCCCAGAGGCTCGAGAAAAGCCTCCAGAGCCCCAGGGATGGAAACCCCCCCCCTCCGCCATGGTACAGGAGGCTGGCCACCATGGCCACGCCCACCCAGCAACCGGGCAGAGAACCCCTTGCTAAAATTTTTGAAGCCCACCTCTGGAGAAAAGGTAATAGAGGAAAATATTATGATTTTTCATTTACTTAATTGATTTTGTATATTGAACAGAATACTAAATGTCTGTTCAGAAAAAGAAAGAAACATAAAATAGGCAAAAACCGTTAAAAAAAGGAATGGTTGGCTGGCTTCCAACAATGCAACCATCATTGGAAGCTGTATTTGCCCTCATTTGAAAAAAAAATCAATTATTTAAAGCTTGATATATATGGATATAGAGATTTGTCCCTTTAAAAAGTGCCTATGTTGCCTCAGTAACACTATCACAATATTTCTATTATGCTCTTCAAGGATTATTATTAGCTATTGTTTAATACAGAAATATTGTTTAAGCAACAGAGGATTTTTTTACACTTCCCTTTGAACAGATAATTTAGCATTATGTGGAAATATACAATTTGTCACGGAATTATATCTCAAAATGCGGTATCACTCCTACTGGCATGACAAAGATTGTTAAGAATATATGCTAATGACTATTCCATCGGTAAATCTGTAACCACACACCATTCCAGATCTGATCAAATCACTTCTCACCATAGAACAACATGTATGTTTTTTTAAACTTGTTTAGTTATGCCTCTCAAGATTAATACCTGTAGGTTAAGATGTGATAAATTATATAAAATGTAAGCATGCAGTCAGTCTTTTTATTAGATGAAGCTTAAGTATTTGTTACAATGCAGCTCTCCAGACGGATCCAGTGCTACAGCTTAACTTAAAAAGCACGACGACAATGCGATCTGGCAATTACTAACTCTGATTTTTTTCCAGTCTCAAGATTGTATTCTTCATCACTACTTCCAGAGAGGTAAAATCCTTTCTCAGAATCGCTGTCACTGTCTGAATAACCCATGGCGATGAGATCAGGTCTACCATTTTTCTCCTGGAAGGAAACTTCTGTTTCCTTCTGTCCGCAGACTTCTTCCCTACGTGCTATGCTTGCTCTGGAATTTTACAGACCTTTCCATTTAAAAATCTCTAGGCTTGGAAAAGGTCACAGCTGCTCTGGAGGTCTCTCCTATGTATCATTGGAAAATGAAAGCAAAGCATCTCGTAAGCCACATGGGAATACCTCTGATCATCATCAGTATGCTGACAACAGCAAATGGTTCTCACGAGTATCTGTTTATTTCTTTTATTGAAAAATATTTATGCTTCAAACTAACCCTGGCCAATCTGCAAGAGGGTTCAAACAAATTTGCATATCAATTTTTTGTTATGTTGCATTTATAAATTTAAGAGAACCAGGTCATCCCCTGAAGAGGAGAATATGTAAACACAACAACGGATAGAGTGGATGGAAGGAGGAGTAGAAGGAAAGATAGGAAGGAGAGGAGAAAGGAGAGGAATAGGAGAAAGGGAAAGGCAGAGGAAGAATGGGAGGGAATGTAAGAGTAGGAAAGAGGGGAGGAATGGGAAGAAGAGGGGAAGGGTAAAGGGGAGGAAGGGAAAGGAGAGAAGGGAAAGGAGAGGAGGAAGGAAGGAAGGAGAGAAGAAAGAGAAGAAAGGGGGGAAGGAAGGAGTGAGGGAAGGAAGGAGGGAAGGAAGGAGGGAAGGAAGGAGAGAAGGAGAGAAGAAAGGAGGGAAGGAAGGAGAGAAGGAGAGAAGAAAGGAGGGAAGGAAGGAGGGAATGTAGGAGAGAAGGAAGGGGGGAAGGAAGGAGGAAAGGAAGGGGGAAAGGAAGGAGAGAAGGAGAGAAGAAAGGAGGGAAGGAAGGAAGGAGGGAAGGAAGGAGAGAAGGAGAGAAGAAAGGAGGGAGGGAAGGAAGGAGGGAAGGAAGGAGAGTAGGAGAGAAGAAACGAGGGAAGGAAAGAGGGAGGGAGGGAAGAAGAAGTAGGACCATTGTAAGATAAGATGGATCTATGGGATGGTAAGAAAGCAATTTTCAAGTATATTGTCAATTGTAGGGAAAAAATTGTTATAAATACATATTATTAATAACAGTTATGAGATCATATAATTGTGAATGTATATATGAAATTGATAAAATAAAAAATTGGAAAAAAATGTAAGTAGTTGATAACCTGGTGTTGGCCGGGAATTTATTTATAGGGGGAAAATGTCTAGACCAAATGTAATTTCTAATGTTGGATTTTCCCCCTTACCAGAGGGGACCCACCCCCCCTTGTGAAATACCGTGAAGCCGCTACCATGGCGCTCCACTGCGCTGTACAGTAGAAGCCATTTTACAGTAGTACAGTAAAAGCCATTTTAAGGCACAACAGGCTGTATCTTAACAGAACACACACACACACACGGACGTTAGGGGTGTCTTACCCCCACAATATTTTTTTCCAGAGAGTAAGTCATCTGTGTACCAAGTTTGGTTGAAATTGCTCGAGGTGTTCCAGAGTTATGCTGGAACATACACACACACACACACACACAGCCATTTATTTATATACATACATACATACGTACACATGTACAGACACACACACACACACACACACACACACACACACACACACACCTGTTCAACAAAAATGAAAATTTTGCTTTGAATAACTCATTCTGGCCATTTCAGTAATTTCCTAGTTCTTAGAAAAATGACATAATGTTCTTCATTATGAAACTGAAATTGTTTGATATAATTGAAACTTAACTTAAGCTTTAAAAAAGGCAGACTTAGTTAATGATTCATACAACTGTCGGAAAATACTTCAAGATAATTGGACCATTTTAACATCTGGCAATTGAAATATACCAAGCAATGAATAAATCGGATTACTAAAATTAATGTATGAATTTGCATTTACTATAATTACTAAAAGGAATATGTATATTTTCCTCCAATAATAAGTGAACTTTGAAGTAAGGGGAAGTTCTTGCATTCCCTGAAAAGACCAGGATGAGCTATTCAAAGCAAAATTGTTTTCATTTTTATTGAGCAGGTAAATTAATTTTATACATAAAATGCATTCATTTATAGAGGTATCTTGATAGTGTGTAAATACATTGCTTATATGTCATAAGTGATAAGGTGAGACAACAGTCTTGAAGATACATGTACGTTTCGATATGCAATCCTATCTTACCCAAATAATATGACCATGGTAAAAGTGGACTTTGGCAGGGGTGGGTTTCAACCGGTTCGCGGCGGTCCCTGCGAACCGGTTGGTCAGTGAACCTGGAAGTAAGTAACTTCCGGGAACTGCGAAGGGTGCGCCCGCCAGCCCGTGGTCCTTACCCGGTTTTGATGAGTTCTGCGCTTCTACGCATGCGCAGGACGCATACAGCGCCTGCGCGATCCTCCAGGAACAGCTGGAGCGTCGCGCAGACCGGTTGGAACGGGGCGAGAAACCCACCCTGGACTTTGGTGACACTTGGCATACAGGTCAACATGTGCCAAAACCAAATACTACAGTGGTGCCTCGGTACTCATTGTTAATTGGTTCTGGAAGGCATTATGAATACCAAAAATGATGAGTACCAAACAGTGTTTTCCCATAAGGAATAATGTAATGAATCACAAGGTAGCTGATACTGACCAGTTCTAGCTTGTGTGTGTAGCAAACAAATGATGGACAAAGTTTTTGTGTCAAAGAGCCAAGGTGGCGCAGTGGTTAGGGTGCAGTACTGCGGGCCACTTCAGCTGACTGTTATCTGCAGTTCAGCGGTTCTAATCTCACCGGCTCAAGGTTGACTCAGCCTTCCATCCTTCCGAGGTGGGTGAAATGAGGACCGAGACTGTGGGGGCAATTTGCTGACTCAATTTGCTAAAAATTTGTAAACCGCTTAGAGAGGGCTGAAAGCCCTATGAAGCGGTATATAAGTCTAATAAATAAATAAATAAATAAATTGTTTATGTGTATATTTATATGACTACTTTGGTGCATTTAACATTCAGCAAGTATGTATACAAATCATCATTAATTAGTAATCCAGGATTTCTGGGCAAAACAAAACTGCTGAAATTCATCCCCACATATAATCCAAACAAATAGGATCTTTCCAAGGGAATCCCATTCTTACCCTGTTTCCTAAAAATAAGATCTCCCCAGATAATAAGCCCAATTGGGCTTTTGAGTGCATGTGCTAAAATAAGCCTTCCCCTGAAAATAAGACCTCCCCAAAAATGTTGCAACACAGCAGCAGCAACAGCACGCTCACCATCTCCTGCACCTCAAAAATAAGGTCAAGTACTTATTTTGGGGAAACACGGTAGAATATATTGCTGAGAGAGTCAGGCTGTAGTCCCACTGAATCCCAATGCAATTGAAGCATGAATCAATCATGAGAGAAGTAACTGGTCAGTTACTTTAAGGCCACCTTGGAGTTGGGCCAAAGTTAACAGGGATGGTACATATAAGAACTACTTGTGCTTAGTCCTCTTAGAAAGTCATTACAGATAATCCCAGGGCACTAACACTTCACATGATCTTGATTTTATCCCTCTGTTAATGCAGCCTAGGATTGCATTGGCTTTTTTCGGCAGTTGCCACACACTGCTGGCTCATATTAAATTATTGTCCACTCGGACTCCAAGATCCCTCTCACAGTTCTACTATTGAGCCACGTTTCACCCATTCTGTACCTGTATATTTGGGGTTTTAACCTTACTTTTCTCTACACTGATTTTCAGGGGTGGGTTCCTACTGGCTCAGTGCTGTTCGGCCGAACAGGTAGTGGTATGCCAGCCTGGGTCGCAGAACCGGCAGCGACCCAGGCTGGCCATGCCCCCCGAACCTGTTCCCTGGTCGCCGCCATCTTTTGGAGTTCTGCACATGAGCAGAACAATTTCTATTGAACTGCACATGTGCGCGCAGCGCACACATGAGTAAACTGGCAGTAACGACGGCTAGAAGCTGCCCCTGGCTGAATTATATTTTGTTAGAAGTCTGTTGTAAAATGGGGAAAAATTCACTTAACAGCTGTCTCACTTAGCATCACAAATTTTGGCATAATTGTGATTGTAAGTCGAGGACTGCCTGTATTAAGAAGCTAAACAAATGCCATTTTAGAAGAAAAGTTAGTGCTTCACTATTATAAAGAAACAAGAGAGAAATTTACATAGTAACTGATGTTCATTGTAACAGAGATAAATATGTCAATTAGTAAGTGAGAAATTAGATTAGGAAAGCAACATTTGTAAAATCTAAAGCTAGAAATATGCTGATCTGTTTTTTACACCTGCCTGTAAAATGGTTTTGCATCTCTTGCAAGGGCATACTCAATGCTAAATGCTTTTGCGGTGTGTGCTAAATAAAACTTTTGAACTCTGAATTATGGCATCTGAAATTTTGACCAAAGCATGGACTGAACTAAGGGAAGAACAGTCTATCCTCCAAGGACACTCCAGCTTTGCATATAGCACACCAGATGCTGCTTTAGGACCACTTTCCAGAGCACAATACCATAGTCTTTTGAGACTGAAGGATGCCAATGCAGAGGTGTGTGTGTGTGTGAGAGAGAGAGAGAGGGAGGGAGGGAGAGAGAGAGAGAGAGAGAGAGAGAGAGAGAGAGAGAGAGAGAGAGAGAGAGAGAGAGAGAGAATAACTAACTTGGAAGAGAAAAAAGAATGTAGGAACTTTATGGGAAATAGAAAATTTGGTGGGGAAATGACTCTTATGACTAATGAAGAAATAGAAGAATGGAGAACACAATTGGAAACTATCTTGTAATGGAAGCTGTAAACTTTATAAGCCAAGGCTTTCATTGCTGAGTACCATATGGTACCATGGAAACAAATAGTGAAGGGGGGGGGGAAGATGTATATTTCCTGCACTAACATATATAATTTATGACACCATATGCCATGTTTTCTAACATTTTTATTGTCGCTGAAGCCCTGCTAAGTGTAGCTCTTCAAACGAACTCCTGATTAAGACAGTAAAGCCGCCGTCTTCTGCCATACGCAATCTGTGCGAAGCAGGTGGCTACTCCTGAACTGACAATATTAATTTTTTTATCCGCCAAATCAGATTCAAATTATACAGTCCGTAGGAGAATATTATGACAGTGGTATGTAATTCATAACCGTCAGACAGCTATCAAGATCAGACGCTTCTAAAATATCTCCTTTATCATGATTTAGTCATGCGATTCTCTGTGATCCCTTTTCTTAGCAACTCTCTGCTGTCAGATATTTTACTAAACCCCTTTGCTGAGTAACATCACAGAAGCTGTAGTGCCAAACTGTATTTATTTTTCTTTTACATGTGTTAACAGGAACACAGTCTCTTGTGCCTGACATATATACTAGAAAAAATAAACCAAATATGTCTTCCGCACTAAACTTCAATGTTCCTATCCCTATCCCTAATTTAGGCAAAAACTGGTGTCAGGCCTGCACTTTTCTTTTGATCTTCGGCCTGCCACACTTTCTATTATTCTACTATGCCTTTTTTATTGTGGGAGAATGGGAGGGAGGATTGTACGGAGTTACCTAATGTGTAGCCAAAACAAAATTCCTTTTCTAGAAAACCAAGGTCATTTTTGTCTCTGTACCTCTGCACCTGATCGGGGCTGGCTGGCTGGAACTGCCAGCTTGGCAGTGGGAGATTGGACCATGTGATGGATTTGTGGGTGTGGGGACAAGAGCCGAGGTGGCGCAGTGATTAGGGTGCAGTACTGCAGGCCACTTCAGCTGACTGTTATCTGCAGTTCAGCAGTTCTAATCTCACTGGCTCAAGGTAGACTCAGCCTTTTTTGTCACCTAATCTCCAAACACTCAATATAAGTTGTTTTTTGTATTAAAAATAACATTTGGAGGTATCAGTTTCAAGTTGATAAATAGATTTAGAATGGTAGGAGAACCTGCTCATGTGATTTAAAATGCAAACCAGGAGAGGGGTTTTTTTTTTTTTTGGTAGAAAGGCGAAAAGAAAACAGTTAACTAAGAATGATGGTTTATAGAGCAGATTTGTTACATAGCTTCTTCTTTCTTTAAAGCTGAGCAGTGAGCTGAAACAGATTTCCCCACTAAGCAAATTCTTGAAGGGATTTAATGAGAAAGTAAACAAGATGATTTGCTTATTAGCAGAATGGCACTTATTGGAAACTCAGGCTGTGATCCTGCAGATATAGATATAAAAAGAAGCTCAACGAAGCCTAAGTCTCCGTAAACAGCAGCAGACCTATCTACAGCTGAGAACAAAATGAAATGTCTGTAGTTTATTGGGGGAGAATTGATACCTCCAGGGTCTATCAGAACCAGGGGAAATTATGCCGGTCCTTGGAAATAAAAAGTTTCCTGGTATTATTTTCACTGCCATCAAAAGCAATGGGAGGAAAAGAAATAATATAACCATACTTGAAAAAGCACCGGGAAAGCAATATAGAAATTCCACCATGACTTTTGCCTTTGTCTTTTGCAAACTTCCTCCAAACTGCAGGTTCAATCTGCCTTTCAATTTATGCCTGGGCTACAGCCTAGGAATGAAAAGGGTGGAGACGTTTTAAATAGGAGGCGTCGAGGCCATCCAAACAAAAAGTTAGCGGGAGGAATCAGAAATGTAAAAGCAAGATACTCGTGCAAAGCTAGTAAAACTGATATAGAGCATCCAAATTTAGATACAAACACACAAACACGCATACACACGGTTTCTTTAATTTAAAAAACACACACCAAAAGGTGACATTCCCGTCTTCCCTAGAGGCATAATGAATGTGTTGCAGAATGAAGAGGGAATTCTAAAGAGTCCTGAGAGATAGATAGATAGATAGATAGATAGATAGATAGATAGATAGATAGATAGATAGATAGATGATAGATAGATAGATAGATAGATAGATAGATAGATAGATAGCAATAGTTACTTATATACCGCTTCATAGGGCTTTCAGCCCTCTCTAAGCGGTTTACAGAGTCAGCATATTGCCCCCAACAACAATACAGGTCCTCATTTTACCCACCTCGGAAGGATGGAAGGCTGAGTCAACCTTGAGCCGGTGAGATTTGAACAGCCGAACTGCTGAACTGCAGTCAGCTGAAGTAGCCTGCAGTGCTGCATTTAACCACTGCGCCACCTCGGCTCTTAGATAGATAGATAGATAGATAGGCAGGCAGGCAGGCAGGCAGGCAGGCAGGCAGGTAGGTTGTGGTGCAAGGAAAGCCTTAACTCCCTTTTTATGAACTGTAGTGCCTATTCAGGGTAGAATTAGGGCAACTGGATGGAGCTGAGCATTTACTTGCTGGATGCCCTTCCTGACTCCTCTGTGGAGTTCACAGTATATTTTTTTTCTTTGCAGCCTAGGACAGAAACAACTGCTGTTACCTAGAACTGAATTCTCGACCTTCTGAGTGAGAGGCAAGCTTAGGCCACTACGTCAGTCTAAGGAAACTCTTAATTATAGCCATTAAATACAATCAATGGGGACATAGGATCGAACAACATTGAAAAAAATTAAAATCCAAATATAAAATACACGTTTTCTTATTAGATCTAGAAAAATGATACTTAAATACAGCATGCTTGATGTAGTATAAACGGAGATATAGAGGCATATAAAGTGGAAACTTTTAAAATTATGCAGCATATTTTGTGCAGGATTTAAAATGCTTATAGAAACTCTAAACTTTTAAATCTTATCCTGTAGTACTTGTTTGCTAGATTCTTATAGAACACTAAGGGAATGGTGTTGGGAAACAGGGGGAAGAGCTGCAGGCTAGACAAAATATTTGAATAAACTAAGATTTGCAACAAAAGTCAAAGGTAATTTTTTTAAAAAACTTTCTTTCAACTTATAAATAACAAGAAAAAAAATCAGAGAAACAGCCAGCCAACAAAAGAGAAAAGATGGCAAGGAAGTAAACAGGTAGTAGAGAGACTTGCTTAACTCAATCTTTGCATCAGTCTTCCTGCAAAAAGAAACTATAGTCCAACCTATCAAAAACATAACTGTAAAAGACAGACTAGAAATAAAAATTAAGATAAGCAAGAGAATGGTAATAAGAGTATAAATCACTGGGACTTGATGGATTACATCCCAGAGTTCTGAAGGAGCTGGCAGATGTTTATGTCCAAACCATGGTATCATATCTTTAAAAAATCCTGGAGACTTGCCTACAATTCAAGAATGGACATTGAAAGTTACAAACTTAGCCGAGATGGCTAAAATATCGGCATATCCTAAAGATCACTCAAATGAGAGATATAAACGAGACTGGAAAAAATGGACTATATACAAAATAAATACGGGACCAAGAAACTCCAGTTAGCCTATGCTTAAGATCAGGAATGATTTAAATTGTTTAAAGTTAGCTCAGCAAGAAGAAGCTAAGATCAATGTAGAGATGTCATTAATTTCTTTATTTCTTTTTTCTCAATAGATTTTAGACTGTGTTTGTTAGAAATCCATACGGTGTACGGGTTCTGGAAAGTCGGAGGGGGCGGGGAAGGAGGAGGGGAGTTGGGGGGAGAGGGTGGAGGGAGGGAGGGGTATACATTAGGCTAGACAAGAATTTGGTGGTAAACTAGAACTATTTTGACACACAAAAAAATTGTACTCCGATGTCTCACTGATTGAGGAATGATGAAACATTTGTTTTAAAAGAAAATAAAACTTTTGAAACAGTAAAAAAAAAATGAAATAAAAAAATAAAGAAAATAATAAAAGAAAAAAAAGAAAAAAGAAAAGAAAAGAATAAAAAAAAAGAACAAAAAAAAAAATCCTGGAGACCGGGAAACTACCAGAGGACTGGAAAAAAGCAGATGTGGTTCCCAACATTAAAAAAAAAGACCAATCAGTCTAATATCAACACCTGGGAAGATACTGGAAAAAATAATCAGAAAGATCTGCGAACATTTAGAAACAAATACAGTTACAACTAGAAGCCAGCATGGGTTTGTTAAAAACAGATCTTACTCGTTCATTCTTTGACAAAGCAACTTAGTAGAGCAGTGAAATTCTGTGGACATAGTAAACTTAGACTTCAGCAAGACAAAGTAGACCTCAACCTATTTCTGGGTAAGCTAGTAAAATGTGGGATGGACAGCATTACCACCAGATGGACTGTAACTGGCTGATAAACTGTGGTCCTTAATGGTACTACATGAAGGAAGGGAAGTAAGCAATGGTGGCAGTGACATGCGGTGAGGTTTATGGCTGGTGAGGCACTGACACAGTGGTGGGTTTCAAATTTTTTTAGACTTGTGGACTTCAACTCCCAGAATTCCACAGACAGGCATGCTCAGTTCCGATTTAAAGCGACAGCATTTGTTTTTCTCCTTTGCGAAAAAGTTTCCTTCATTCTTTTTCTTCTCCCTCCCCCTCCTTCCTCCCTCCCTCCCCCCCTCTCTCAAACAGACACACACACACAGAGAAGTTGGACTGGACTATCTCTCCTACCTCCTTCCCTCTCTCACCTTTGATTGCAGGTGGAGCCATGTTGCCTTTTCAAACTTGTAATCAGTGAAGCTGGGCTTATACAGTTTTATCCAGCTCTGTGTGTGTGTGTGTGTGTGTGTGTGTGTGTGTGTTTGAAAAGGCAACATGGCTCTGCCTGCAATCAAACCACACTTGGGGAGGGATCTACACTTGAGGATGAAGTTTGAATTCCTCCCCCTCCCTCCGACCCACACGTACCTTTTCCAGCTGTTTCAGAGAGGATTTCAACTGAGCTCTTGCCCGTCATCATGAAAAGAAAAAGAAAATGTAAAAGGAAAAAGACAAGAGCTGAGGTCAGGCTGAGCTAATTGCTGCCAGAGTCACCGTGGATGACTCTGCTTAACTGTTTAAAAAAGCGCCCTCTACAAGAGGAGGCAGGAAAACGACGTGCCTCACCTACGTCAGGAATTTTTAGGCTTTTAACCCTTGCTTAACTCTGCTCGAGTGATTATAAAATGCCTAAAGTCAGACTAGATGAGGCACGTCGTTCTCCTGCCTCCTCCTGTAGAGGGTGCTTTTTAGAGGCTTTTTTAAACAGTTAAGCAGAGTCATCCACGGTGACTCTGGGAGCAACTAGCTCAGCCTGACCTCAGCTCTTGCCTTTTTCCTTTTACATTTTCTTTTCTTTTCATGATGACAGTGGTGAGGCTCTGCCTCCCCTGACTGCACATCTCTGAGTGGTGGTTACTTCCCTCCATGTAGGGATACCATGTTAGGCCCAGGACTTTTCAATATCTTCATAAATGACTTAGATGAGGGGATAGAAGGGGACCTCATCAAATCTGCAGATGACACTAAGCTGACACCTCAGAAGACAAGCTCAGGATCCAAAAATATTTTGACAAACTTGAACATTGTGCCCCGTCCAACAACATGAAATTTAATATGGAAAAAAAGCAAGGTTTTACACTTATGCAGGAAAAACCATAGGTACAAATACAAATTAGGTGATACCTGGATCAAAAGAGTAACTGTGAAATGGACCTTGGAGTAATTGTAGACAATCACTTAAACACGAGTCAGCAGTGTGCAGCAGCAGCTGCCAGAAAAGTTAATACAATCATTGGTTGCATAAAAAGAAGCACAGAAATCAAAATGGGAAGTATTAGTGCCACTTTATAAATCCTTATTAAGGCCACACTTGGAATACTGCATGCAGCTTTCGGAACCACGTTACAAAAAAGATGTTGAGATTTTGGTAAAACTGCAAAGAAGAGCAATTAAAACAAGGGGGCCAAGATTTGTGAATTCAAATCAGGACGATAGCTGGAAAATAGACTGTAGAATCCTAAAGAAAATAGCCAAGATTTGTGAATTCAAATCAGGATGATAGCTGGAAAATAGACTGTAGAATCCTAAAGAAAAAAGGAAAGGATATGAAACAAAGTTGGGTGTGTGGAAATACCATCCCCAAGAAAACATGAACTGGGATCTGAAAGAGACACCTGTAACAATAGAAAAAGAAAGGAAGGGAAGAAGGAAGGGAAGGAGGGGAGGAAGGAAGTAGAGAATGGAGGGACAAAGGAAAGGAAAGGAGTGGAGGGTAGAAAAGAGAGGAAGAGAAGGAGAGAAAGTAGGAGAGGAAGAAGAAGTGTGGAGGAGAGGTAAGGGAAGAAGAAAGAGGTAAGGGAAGGTGGGTAGAAGGGAGAGAAAAAGAAGAAGAGGAGGGAGGAAGAGAAAGAAAGAGAAGGAGAGAAGGTAGGAAGGAGAAGAAAAAGGGTAGGAGTAGGGAAGAGGAAGGAAGGAAGAAGGGGATGGAGGGAAGGAAGAAGGGGATGGAGAGGAGGAAGGAAGGAAGTAGAGAAGGAAGGGAGGGAGAAAAGAAAAGAAAGAGAAAACAAGGTGGTGTCTTAGCAGGTGCGAAGGATGATAAACTATACATTTTAAACTATACCTTATAACCTTCCAAATGGAGTAATAATAATATAAGAATGGCAAAGAAAAAGAATAATTATGTGAATGTATATCTATAATCTGTATGTAAGAGAATAAATGACAGTAAAAATACAAAGCATAATATAGGTAAACAATATTTGGCCATAAGTAGCCAAGTTTAAATAAATAAAGACATGTACATAAAAATGGATAATGAATAACGAGATTATGAACGCAAGATAGAAATGTATAGTAGGGAAAACACTAACTGCAAAGAAACCGATTCGGAACCGCAGTATGATATACGATGGAACTTATTGTTCCTATGTTGTTTTTATGTTATGTGTTTGTTTTTGTTGATGTGTTTATGTGTTTAAAATAATATATATATATATATATATATATATATATATATATATATATATATATATATATATATATATATATATATATATATATATATATATATATATATATATATATATATATATATATATATATATATATATATATATATATATATATATATAAAAGAGCAACTAAAATGATTAAAGACCTGGAGACAAAAACATATGAAGAACAGTTGCAGAAATTGGACGTGGCTAGTCTAGAGAAAAGAAGGATTAGGGGTTACATGATAGGAGTATTCCAGTATTTGGGGCGCTGCAACAAAGAAGAGGATTTCCCAGAAGGCAAGACACCAAAGAACCAGAAGGCAATGGATGGAAACTAATCGAGGAGAGAAGCAATCTGGAATTAAGAAGCAACTTCGTAGCAGTGAGAACAATAATCAGTGTTAACAGCTTGCCTTCAGAATTTGTAGCTGTTTCATTCACTGGAGGTTTTTAAGAAAAGACTGGACAGACACCTGTGTGAAGATAATAAAACCAGTACCTGTCCACGACCCAGGAAAGCAGATGGGTCTGTTTTCAAGATTACATATTTGTAAGATTACACCTGACAATAGCCATGTCTTCATTTGCATACTTCCGTGCGTTGAATCAATATTTTTTCAACCAAATGTGAACTGTTTCATGGCCCTAATACATAATGAACCAAAGCATCTGCCCATTTCCCCTCTATCCAAATGCAAGGAAATTTCAAAGGCCTTTTGATGTCATGTCAGACACTGAGAAATTAAGAATTCTGCATAGAATCTTCTAGTTATATTTCAGGAAACCTGTAGGTAATCTGGAAATGCATCAGAAAAAGAATAACAATAATGAATAGTTAAAGCCTAATCCCCACAGATCCTAATCCCACAGATTAGGCCTCCTCCGAATTCCATCCGCCGGCCAGTGCCGACTGGCGACTACCCGGAGGAGAGCCTTCTCTGTGGCTGCTCCGACCCTCTGGAACGAACTCCCCTTGGAGATTCGAACCCTCACCACCCTCCAGGCCTTCCGCAAAGCCCTTAAAACCTGGCTGTTCCGACAGGCCTGGGGCTAAAGAGCTGTTGCCCCCGTCTCGAATGGTATGACTGTTGTGTGTTTTTAAATTATGTATGGTTATGTTTCGTATTTTATTTTTTGTCTGTACTCCCCTTTCCTGATTTGAATTGTGAGCCGCCCTGAGTCCCCTTCGGGGGAAAAGGGCGGCATATAAATATAATCAAATCAAATCAAATCAAGGGAACTCATATCCAAAAACCATTTTCATCATTTACACAATGCGTTTCTGTACTGGCATTTGTCTTTGCTTTCAAATCTGACCTATCTCGCTTGCTCATTTGTATCACTTACTCACTTTGCTGCATCAATCAAACCAAAGGAACGTTGCAAAAAATCTAACCCTAACTTATTTATTTTCTTGGCTACTTTTCCGAAACTTCTTTAGTTTCTTCTTTGCTCAGCCTCATGCATTCACAGTGCTGTTTTATCTGATTACTCGAGAGACTCCTAGGATTTTAAAGAATATTTCTTGATATAATCAGATCAGAGGAACCAACCAGTCCAAATCTACAGAGGGTATTGAGCCTAAACTGATTGATAGGACAAGAATAATGAAAGGAAAACCTTAAGAGTGCGGATGTATAATAGCAGTTACAGAGTAAAACAATATTAAATTCATCCGCTAGGCAACAGTACATTTAGTGACCAAAGATACAACAGCACTGAAAAAAGTGACTTAAAATTGTTTTTTTGTATTGCTGAACCGTTGCAGCATCCCACAGACATATGATCAAAATTCAGACACTTGGACACATTTATATGATATTGATGATGGCTGTAGTGTCCCAGGGTCATATGATCACCTCTTGTGGCCTTCTTGCAAGCAAAGTCAATGGGGAAGCCAGATACACTTAACAAAATGTTAGTAATTTAACAAATGCAGAGATTCACTTAACAACTGTGACAAGAAAGGTCATAATGGCTTAGGACCAGCCTATCTGCGAGACCGCCTACTGCCATACACCTCCCAACAGCCGATAAGATCCCACAGGTGGGCCTCCTTCAGATACCATCAGCCGGACAGTGTCGGCTGGCAGGCCCCCGGAGGAGAGCCTTCTCTGTGGCTGCTCCAACCCTGTGGAATCAGCTACCCCCAGAGGTCCGGACCTTACCCACCAGTGGTGGGTTTCAAAAATTGTTCGAACCTACTCTGTGGGTGTGGCCTCCTTTGTGGGAGTGGCTTGCTGCCCATGTGACCGGATATGAAGATGCCGACAACACTTGTCAGAACCACCTTAAATTACCTCACACACAGCACTGGCCTGCATAAGAATATGATGCAAACTTGTGTTTTGTGAAAGGCATCTTTGGTTTGCGTTAAAACAACTTCAACACACGCAATGTTCTGATTGCACCACAAACGCAGTAGTCATCCTTACCTTTCACAGAGGCACTGAGTTTTATAAATATGAGCATGATAGTGTAGAATAATCATATCCAAGGACCAGTGGTGGGTTTCAAAAATGTTTGGAACCTCTTCTGTAGGTGTGGCCTGCTTTCCGGGTCCACTGGTGCAACCTCTTCTAACCAGTTCGGTAGATTTGACGAACCGGTTCTACCGAATAGGTGTGAACTCACCTCTGTTACCCACTCTCATGGCCTTCAGGAAAGCCGTTAAAACCTGGCTGTTCCGGCAGGCCTGGGGCTGTTGACCTTAGTGTTAAGGTCCAGCCCCAATTAGAACGTATGTGTGAATTTTAAACTATTTTTTAAAACTTATTTTGCTTTTCTTTTTTCGTTGTAAGCCGCCCAGAGTCCTCCGGGATTGGGCGGCCTATACATTTAATAAATAAAATAAATGAAATGAAATAAACAATTGTCTCACTAAGCAACAGAAATTTTGAGCTCAGTTGGGGGTCATGAGTTGAAGATTACTTATAGTTATCCCCAAGGATATTTTACTGCAGTTTATTTTCAAACACAATTGTCCTCGTCCAGCTGTGGAGGTCACAGATATAGATAGATAGATAGATAGATAGATAGATAGATAGATAGATAGATAGATAGATAGATAGATAGATAGATAGATATTTTATTTGTATGCCGCCCTTTTCCCTGGGGGGACTCAGGGCGGCTCACAGTTCAGGGGGAGGGAGGACAAACCATGTTAAACACATAAAACAATACATCGTTAAAAGCACAACATTCATACAATTCGGGTGGGGTCAATATCTTTAATCCCAGGCCTGTCAGGACAGCCAGGTTTTAAGGGCTGTGCGGAAGGTCTGGAGGGTGGTGAGGGTACGAATCTCCACGGGGAGTTCGTTTCATAGGGTCGGAGCTGCCACCGAGAAGGCTCTCCTCCGCGTGGTTGCCAGTCAACATTGACCGGCTGATGGAAGTCGGAGGAGGCCTAATCTATGTGATCTAATTGGTCGAGTGGAGGTTATTGGCAGTAGGCGGTCTCTCAAGTACCCAGATCCAATACCATGCAGGGCTTTGTAGGTGATAAGTAGCACCTTGAAGCGTACCCGGAGATCGACAGGCAGCCAGTGCAGCTCGCGGAGGATAGGTGTTGTGTGGGTGAAATGAGGTGCACCCACGATCACTCGCGCGGCCGCATTCTGGACTAGCTGAAGTCGCCGAATACTCTTCAAGGGCAGCCCCATGTAGAGCACATTGCAGTACTCCAGCCTAGAGGTCACAAGGGCACGAGTATATACTACAAACTTGAATGGGAAACCATGGGTTGGGTCATGTCTCATCATTCCAATAGACTTATTAAAATAAGTGGAATGAATTAACCATGGCTATGGGGTATTCATTTTAATAGATCCACCCTAAGCATGTCTAAATTTGGATTTAATTCTACTTCCCATCTACAACCAATCAGGTGGGCCTGTTATATTTTGGCCTTACTGTGTTTTAAATTAAAATTATTGATTCTAGTGCATCCTTTACTCTATAAAATGTTATTAATGTGGATACAGTGGTTTTATATAGAATTTTGCACATCACCTAGAGAGCGCTTGATAAATAGAAAAACCAGGAAAAACAAAAACCTTCATCTCAATGTTCTTTTCTGTATTTCAAATAGTGGAATGTATCTTTAAAAAATGTAAGTCCAATTATCCAATTCTAAATGCTCTTAACAGTGCTTATTGCATCTGAGCTTTTCATATCTCGGGGATGTATTATTTTAGGTTTTCATCAAGTTAAGATTCTGATATCCATGCCCCAAAGTAGTGGAGATAAAATCAGCCTTGGAAAAAGCATAATAACGCAAGGCTATCCTGAATAAATATACATTTAACAGCAGTAAAAAACGGATTCCTTTTTCTTTGCCATCAAATGTGCATAATATATTATCAAAGTATTATAATTGCAAAAGGTTTTATCAGTTCTGCAGTGGGTCCCAGTAGTAGTACTTCAAGAGGTCTCCACAGATATGATAAATAATAATTGGATATGAGAAGGGAAGGTTAGAAATATTTTTGTACCATATACAAAGGTTATTAATCACAATAATTATCACTATTAAAAAATAAAATAAAACTATATACAGTTAAATGTTAACTAATATGGGGAAAATGTTATGCTATACGATATAATTACATAAAGAAAGGAGAATGATAATAAACTATATACAAGGAGGATGGAATTTTTGGTATTAAATATTATGGATGTTTAGCTAAAACAGGATGTGAGGATTTGATGTTAATGGAGGATTTTATAAACAAGTAAATGAAATGCTAGCATGTGGTTATGGATTAAATCTTTGGCATAGTTAAGGATGAAAGATGTTTAAACAACTGTAGTCAACTAAAAGTGGAGGTATGATGATGTTAATATGGTAAACATTTGAGTTAAGATATTTGAATTAATATGAATTAATGGAAGAGATGCACAAAAACATGTTGTAACCAGCTGATATACTTTTTTATAATATATACCTGTGGTATTTTTGTTTTTTGTTTTTGTTGTTTTTTTCCTTTTTTCTTTTTTTCCCCTGCCTTGTCTTTTGTTTTTTGTCTTTTTTGTGTTTTGATTTCTTTTCCCCACTGGTGTGGGCATGTGTTGTTTATGTAACAAAATAATTTTTAATAATAATAATAATAATAATAATAATAATAATAATAATAATAATAATAATAATAATAATAATAATAAAATCGCAAGATACCAGGACTTAAAAATCGAGATTCAACGACTATGGCACAAACCAGCAGTGGTAATTCCAGTGGTAATTGGCACACTGGGTGCTATTCCAAAAGCACTGGAACTACATTTAAAACAGTTAAAAATTGACAAAATCACCATCAGTCAAATGCAAAAAGCCGCACTGCTTGGATCTGCACGCATATTACGAAAATACGTTATGACGTCCTAGGCCCCTGGGTGGGGCCCGACTAGTAACCAATGCCAAATCCGGCGAAACAACTGGCCGCTGTGATACAATTGTGTAATAATAATAATAATAATAATAGGTCTCCACAGTAATAATCTGAAAATTCAATACAACTACTTGGAAAATAGAAAAAATTAGTTGTTTGTTGCCATTTTTAGAAGCAAGTTTCAAATAATCATGCATTTCAAAGAGGAAAATTCACAGAATTTGCACTGGATGTGCTTCTTGGCAACACTTTATATTATTAATTGTGCTGTACATTGGTAACCTCTTTGATATTCTAAATCAGGGGTCTATATGCCCTGGAACGGGGACCGGCACTTGCCTGCAGCATGCCAGAAACTGGGATGTGCAAACAAGCGAAGCCCCATCCATGGAATGCAGACAGCACACAAAACCATTCTCCTTTCGTCCACAGAAAAACCTCTCTCCACAGAACTGGTCCCTGGTGCCCAAAAGGGAGCCGTTTTTCTAAATAATACATGTCAGAACTGATAAAGCAGAAATCCAGAAAATTCACAATTCTGAAAATCTGTCTAACATTCCTTTGTGTATAGTTATCAGATTAAAGGCCTTCAATACATGCAATCATCATAGCAACTTTCCTAACCTGAAGGGCTGATTTATAATGCCTAAAATTTTCTTCTGAGGATTCTGGGATTTCAATTTTCAATACGTTTGGAGGGTTCCAAGTTAGGAAAAGCTGAGCTAAAAAAAAACCCCACACCTTATTTAATTTAAGTGTGTTTGAAAGATAACAAGATTTAGCCTAAAATTTAGCTAGCCTAATCATTTCCATAAGGACAAACATATACAGTAATTACTTTTGATAGAAGCTAAATTCAAGCATTAGTTACAAAGCATTGTTACAAGAATTAGTTACAAGCATTAGTTACAAAGTAAAGAGTCATTATATGAATTCTGAAGCATATAGCTCTCTAGTGAACATAGGTATTTTTTAAAGATTTGTCATTATGGCTAATCCTCAGAAATTCAAGTTATTGACATTTGCAACTATTACTCACTTGTAATGAGTCTTACTCCATTAAGGTCTCCTATGATTTATTGATCTCTCATTGTGATAATCACTGGTTCATCAGAATTATCAGTTAGCACAGCTGAATAAACTAGCCAAAAATATTTTGCAACAAAGCAGCTGGGCTAGATATTAACAAGGGACGTATTTTGCATTTGTATTACATATTGTTCAACCCATAATAGCTGATTTCTTGATTGCAATATTTGTTGAGCTATAGGCCAGCCACCCAGAAACCTATTTTTCAACTGTTTCCATGAATACAATGGCAAGGAAGATGCTGCTGGAGATATCAGAATTCTATATTCTATATCACAAATGGTTTTTTTTAAATCTTTTAAAAGATCGGTGGGGGGTATATAAAACAGCAGCAAGAAACAACTGCAAAGGCTCTAGGCATATTTTCTGTGGAGAACAAAAGATACACTTATGCTTTCTCTGTCCTAAACCATTTGTGATGGAGGCTGAAAGAGCTAACCCTTTTCTTTACAAACTTTGTGCTTCTAGTGCAAACTGTTCACACATGCTTCCTGCTTTCTCAAGAAGACAAGTTAAAAATCATGGCTGTTTTTCCATGAGTAATGTCTTTAAATACCTGAATAGAAATATGTGTTTTTATATCAGATCTTTAAGCTATTTTAAATTACACTGTATATTAATTATATATAATTATATATAATTTTACCCTTTGTTTTCATCAAAGGGTTCTTAACTACATGGTATGGAAAAAATGCTTTCTTTTGGTACGGAAAAAAATGCTTTCTTTCTGTGGTATACTGAATTGTACACTGGTAACATAAGCTAGCTATCTAAAACAACACAGGAGGAATCAAAGTGGTCTTAGAAGAATTCATATATTGAAATACCAAATCTTATTGGCCTGAATTATTTCCCAAAGAAAATAATATTCCAAATGCATTGGGACCACTTAAATTAGCATGTTTTAAACATTTCACAGGTTGACAATGAGATTTTAACCTACAGAAGCATTCCATAGTTTGATTCAGCCGTAACATACATGGACATATAGCATTAGATTGCCCTGTAACAGGTAAATATATATTTCATGGCAAATTTACATGATGAGATAGGTGGGAAATACATTTTATAAAAAGTAAATAAATTTACATTACAAAAGACCACTGCTTTATGGAATTTGAGCTTTAGACAAGGTTGCTATATAGGCAGTCCTTGTTGAACAACTACTTGTACAACAACCGTTCAACTTACAATGATGCTGAATGAGGAGGACTTACGACTGATTTTTGCTGCTGTCCAAGTGTAGCTGTAGACAAAGGACACTGCGACACTGTCCCATGTGCCCCAGTAACCAGCTTGCAATTACTAGAGAAGCAGCTTCCCATGGCAACATGACCACTATTTGCAACTTTTCACTGCCATCTTCTGCCAAGCAAAGTCAGTGGGGAAGTTTCAACTGCCATGGTGAGTTAGTGCAGTCCTGTGACGTTAAGCTTTATGACCTCGTTGTTTAGTGATGGAGTTGCCAGTCCCAAATACCATAGTCCTTGTAAAAGGACATTCCCATAGATAGCTTAGCAATTACCATAGTTGGATTATAAAAATAAATAGAAAAAAACACACATCTATTTTGGTTATCCTCACAAAACAGGATATTCTTAACTGCTAGTTGCAAAATTTATAACAAAGCAACATTGTAAACTTTTAGGTCACTTGCAAAACAGTATTCAAAGCTATGGTATATAGCTATAATTAAATAATGAGAGATAAAATTTAAATTTTAAGTGTGCAGAGGCTTGAGCCAAAATTTTGTCTGCTCTGAAATGCATGCATTCTATATTTCAATAAGGTGTAACAACATTGTGACAAGGAAATATTTTAAGTGTTGTGAACTTGTGATGCTATTGGATATTTGGATTAATACATAAGACAAAAAGATATGAAAATAAATGAAACTGGAGAACACTTTTTATGAAAGTAAAAAATTCTAGCAAGGTTACCAAGAGCATCACAGCATTCTATATTCCCTTTAAATAGGAGCACACATCTTTTTGGGCTCGTATTAATGCCATCAGTCTCTTTCTAATTTTCCTTCAGAGCCCCACTTCTTAGCAAATAAAGTTCCCTAGATGCAAATAGTCAAAATAATTCTTACCCCTCCCTATTTGCAGTGAAAACAAAAATAGAAAAATGGTCCTAAGTAACAAGTTATAGTTGAAGACAAGTAGTGCTCAGCTTGTGTCTGTTTGTTTAGCAATTGTTCCAAGTTATAGTAATGTTGGAAAAAAAACCAGACATATGACTGGTTCCCAAAGTTTTGGCTAGTCCAGCATCCCAGCTTCAATCTGGCTTGATGACAACATTCCAGAGAGCTGTGTTCAAGTGGCTGCCCTTTGCAAGCTTCCCTGCCAGCTTATCACAAACAAAATCAGTGGGGAAACCAAACAGAGAAGTTTGTAAATCAGTCCAGTGGTGGTATTCAGCAGGTTCTGACCAGTTCTGGAGAACCGGTAATGGAAATTTTGAGTGGTTTGTAGAACTGGTAAATGCTATCTCTGACTGGCCCTGTCCCATCTATTCTCTGTCTCCCGAGTCCCAGTTGATCTGGAGGAAATGGGGATTTTGCAGTAACCTTCCCCTGGAGTGGGGAGGAAATGGGGATTTTACAGTATCCTTCCACTGGAGTGGGGTGGGAATGGAGATTTTACACTATCCATCCCCTACCATGCCCACTAAGCTACACCCACCAAGCCATGCCATGTCCACAGGACC
The DNA here is from genome assembly GCF_051295495.1 of Thamnophis sirtalis. Lineage (NCBI taxonomy): Eukaryota > Metazoa > Chordata > Lepidosauria > Squamata > Natricidae > Thamnophis > Thamnophis sirtalis. The sequence continues at coordinate 6,589,126 of NW_028261395.1, read as the reverse complement.
GGTAGTAAAAAAATTTGAATCCCACCATTGAATCAGTCCATCACTCCTGCCTGCAGTCATCCCGCACCATGCACAACCTCCAATAGCCCTCCAGGCCCTCCCTGGCCTCTCTTAACTCATGCACAACCTGGGATGGGCCCTCCAAACCCTGTCCCAACTCACATGCAGCCTGTGTCAATTCCCATGTCCCCTGTGGCACTTCCACATACCTTACCTTGGCCAGCAGAGCTGGCAGCACATTCGGACAGTGAGGAGGTTGGGGAGGAACATGGGCCAGGCCTGGAGTCTGAGGAAGGCTCTGAGGAGGGCTCTGTGTCAGAGGCAGAGAGGGGGCCAGAGCCATATGCCAGCTATCAGTTGCCTTCAGAATCAGACAGCAGTGAGGCAGAAGAACAGCTGGAGCCTGTTCCCAGTGTGCGCACGCACAGAGTTGCCAAATGAAGGGGACAGCTAAAGAACAAGGGCTGACTTGCGAGTAAGGCCAGGCGAATGAATGGCCCCTCCCAGAGGAAATAGAAGAGGAGCAAAAGGGGAGTGGAGTTTGCAGGAGACAATTACTTCGCTAATTGGTTCATGACTCTCCAAGATTCCTTGCCAAGTTCTGCAGATATCGGCCTGTCAGCTCTCCAAGCCAGATAAGGTCTGTGACTGTAAATCCTCCTTTGAAAGACTTTGCCGGCTGTGAATGAGCAGAATTCACAGTAAATTAATAAAAGAGGTTTGTCAGGACAAGGGGCTTGTTTCATGCTCTTGGGAAACCTCGGTTAGAACAAGGCCCCAGTTTTTTGCTACTTAACAGCCTGCCAATCTTGGGGTTGCAATGGCATCCAGGATTGCCAGTCCTAAGTGAAACAGTTATGTAACATTATGCTTGACAACCACATCACTTAGGACTGGCAACCCTGGTCCCAATTGCTGTCATAACCTGTATTAGGAAAAGCTTCTTCGCTGTTAGCAGGAATTGGGCAGTGTAAACAATTTTTGAGGAAGGTGCTGATGAACTTTTCACTGGATAGTGAAATTTGGGATGTTTCGGAATGAGAACTATTGGATTTCATGGCTTCAAAGTTCAATTTTAATTATATTATTCTACGACACTGCCAAAGATAGAATTTTCAGGACTCCATGGACGGGCTGTTAAGGATTACAGTATAGAATAGTGACAACAAGGACTTAATCTTCCTTTAATGAAAAATGAATAGAGATGCTTCCTGTAAACGGGAGATTACAGAAGATAATCTTGTAGTTGGCAACTGCAGAACATAATCTCTGAACTGGTAAATCCAATTACAGGAAACCAAGGATTGCTGCTCTATCCTGCAAACCTGAAGTAGCATCGATTTATATTAGGCCGGGGGGGGGGGACCCCTATAATCCAGTTCTTAAGATCTATAACTTCACCTTCTCTGCTGGTTTGGAGAACCTATTTATATTCCTTCTGCAGAGATCCAGGAGCTCAAAACAATACAATTGTGGAAAAAATCACACAAATATTTTCCATCCGACTGAGGTTCACTCCGGCTAGTTCACTCTGGGAAAAGTTTGGATTTGATAATCCTGAGGAATTGGACAAGATTTGTCCAATCTCCAAACTTCTCTTTTTTTAGAAAGGGTTGTTGAAAAGCCAGGTGTGCAGCAAGTGCAGAAAACTCTGGATGAGACAGATAACCTGAGCTTCTTCCAATATCAAGGTACAGGAGTGAGATGCATTGATGGCACTTGTAGAGTAGGTGAGTGGTACATCCATCTATCCTTGTTCTCTTTGTTCTATCTTGGGTTTTTAGAGCTATAAACTATGATATCCTTTTGGACTGGCTTTGGGAGGTTGGAATGACCAAGACCATTCCTTCTACCAGAGTCCCAGTAAATGTTATGGTAGGAAGAGGACTAACCCATAACCCTTTGCTGTGTGTGGCTTTAACAATCTCTCTACTCCTGTTGGCTATCTTTCATTTTGAGCAAGCCATAAGTGCTTCTCAAGCCCAGTCTGAATACCGTCCACCAGATCTGAAATAAGAGGCACTGGGAAGCGATATATAATGGTCACAGAGTTCTGAAGTCTGTCATTATAAACAGCCCTCAAAGTTGAGGTCTTCTTGAGTATGGAAAACATGTGCAATGCTGGCGAGGTAGATCTTTTCACCATTTTTATCCAAAAATGTTATAAAATACTCAACTCGACCTCAACCTCTCTCCAGGTCTTCCGAAAAGCCGTCAAAACCAGGCTTTGCCGGCAGGCCTGGGGGTGATGAGTTCCCTCCCCTCTCGACATGTATGGTTGTGCGACTGTTGCCTATTTTTATTATTTGTATTTCGTTTTTATGTTCCCCCTTTCCCCCTTTTGAATTGTTCGCCGCCCTGAGTCCTCCCGGAGAAGGGCGGCATACAAATAATAAAATTCTATTCTATTCTATTCTAACTCTGAGTTGATTCGTCCCCTGTTAATGGTACTCAGCAAGGAGACAAGGTAGTCACTTCTTTTTCTTAACATCAGAAAACTTTCTAGCAAGGAAAGAGATTCAGACAGTTGAGCAGGGAAGGGAAAAGGAAAGGGTAAGATTGCGAAGCTTGCAAATCTTGCTGTTGCCTTATTTGAAACGGAAAATTTCTGGATAATGGGTTTGTAACCAATTAATTCTAAACACCGTGGAGACAGGTAAGCAAGCTGTGACAGAGAATGGCAAGAATTCGTTTATTGCCAGTTGCAATAGCAATAGCAATAGCAGTTAGACTTATATACCGCTTCATAGGGCTTTCAGCCCTCTCTAAGCGGTTTACAGAGTCAGCATATCGCCCCCATAGTCTGGGTCCTCATTTTACCCACCTCGGAAGGATGGAAGGCTGAGTCAACCTTGAGCCGGTGAGATTAGAACCGCCGAACTGCAGTTAGCAGTCAGCTGAAGTGGCCTGCAGTACTGCACCCTAACCACTGCGCCACCTCAGCTCTTTAATCTGCAATGCACAGCATCGTGCATTGCAGATTAAAGTGCTTGTCCATCAATCATGCTCATAAACCAAAGGTAGGTGAGACCACTCAATTGTGTTCACCATACCTACCTATGATTGTGAAAGGTAGACCTTAAACAAGCAAGAGGGGTAGAGAATCGTTGGAGCTGGAGAAGGCTCCTGCATATTCCTTGGACAGCAAAGGTGAGTGACAAGCAAGCACTGGAGTCCATGACACTAGACATGTCACTGGAAGGCAAAATCACATAACTGTATCTCACTTATTTTGGCTATGTCATGGAGGAAGTCATTGGAGAAAGTAATTACCTATGCTGGAAGAATTAGTGGTAAAAGGAAACCAGGCTGTCAAAGAACATAAAGACTGGACACCATCAAAGCTGATGCCAGCTAAAATGTAGAAAAACTCAAAGAAGTGGTGCCAGATCAGAAGATAGATAGATAGATAGATAGATAGATAGATAGATAGATAGATAGATAGATAGATAGATGATAGATAGATAGATAGATAGATAGATAGATAGATAGATAGATAGATAGAAGTTTATTTATATGCCGCCCTTTTCCCTGGGGGGACTCAGGGCGGCTCACAATCCAAGAGGGAGGGGGAGACAAACTTTTTAACATATAAGACAATGCATAATTAAAAAACACAACATTCATACCATTCGGGCGGGTTACAGTCTTAGCCCCAGGCCTGACGGGATAGCCAGATTCTGAGGGCTGTGCGGAAGGCCTGGAGGGTGGTGAGGGTACGAATCTCCATGGGGAGATCGTTCCATAGGGTCGGAGCTACCACCGAGAAGGCTCTCCTCCGCGTAGTTGCCAGTCGGCATTGACCGGCAGATGGAACTCGGAGGAGGCCTAATCGATGAGAAGAGGTGGAGAGACCTGGCCCACAGAATCGCCAAGAGGCAGACATGACTGAATGGACGACGACGACATCATCATCATCATCATCATCATCATCATCATCATCATCATCATCACATAATGTAGTAACTGAAACATAGTTCAGTTTTTGGCTTTTTGCATTTTATGAGTCTAAACACTGAGATTTGAAACCCACGATGATGGAGGCAGTAGGTTAATTCTACTGGTCCAGGCTGGGCTGCAATGCATCAGGAAACTATGCAATGACCAGCTGAACACATTGGGAAAGATGAAGCCAGAACTGTCTGGTCTATGTTTGGTACCAGTTGGTGAAAATAATTTATCATTCAAAGCCATTGCACTCCCCATGCCTACTCATTCTGAGAGAGGGGAGGAGGGAGGGAGGGAGGGAGGGAGGGAGGGAGGGAGGGAGAGAGAGAGAGAGAGAGAGAGAGAGAGAGAGAGATAGAGAGAGAGATGCAAAACTTCACTCAGCCAAAATCCATTTTTTTGTTGCCAGATTTTTGTGTTGTAGAAAGCCATAAAGGACATGCTAGAGGCACCAATGGCTGATGGCTTAATTCAAATATAGGCAACCCTTGAACATTATGTGACTTCAGTCTAGTTTTATGGCTTGACTCAAGTCAAAATACGATGAGAAAGTAACAAATGTCAGCTGTGAGAACGTTCATATTTTGAAAATTTTCTTTACTGCCTTTCCCAATTTTTAAGAAGTAGCAAGTAGATTCGTCTTTTTTTATTTTAGAGAATTGAAATCCTTCATGGTTTAAAAACCAGCTTAAGCTTTCCAGGCCATTCCTCCAATGACATCACTGGATAACCAGCACCTACTCTATGACTCTTGGAAGCAGAGAAGCAGAAAATCTGGTACCTTACTGCAAAAACGTTGTTTATTCTAGCTTAGTATAGCGCATGAACCAGGGGTGGGGTTGCTGCTGGCATTACGGACAGTTCGGTGTGCAAATTTGTGTGTGCGCGCACGCGCATTTGCATCTAAAAATGCCTGCACATGCGCAATACATTAAAAAAGGGGGGAATACATTTTCCCATTTCATTTAGCAATGAAAATTGTTCTGCGCATGTGCAGAACTGAAAATCAAGATGGCGCTGCCATAGGAGAACTGGTTCGGGGGCATGGCAGGCCTGGATCACTGCCGATTCCAGCAACCCAGGTCACCAAATTACTATCTATTCGGCTGAACCGGGCCGAACTGGTAGGAACCCATCTTTGGTGTGAACCCAGTGAGTGTTCTGAAAACTGATCATTTCCCAAAAGGTCTACCTCTCAAATGCTCCATTGTACAAACTAAACACATAGCAACTCTTAGAAAAGGAAGCAGAGAGAGGAAGTCTCACTTCAGCCTCTTGTAAAACACAATGTGATTATTGATATATAAAGAAGTAAGAAAAACGGTCAACATTCTCTGGCTCTCTTAAATAGTAGCATAGCCTTTATTGTCCCTGTACATCATGTATACAACGAAATTGGTTTAAACACGGACATCCTCCGTTCACCATACAAAGGAAACTTTATTCGATTACCTAGAACCTAAAAATGAGAGTCCAGTTCTGTGCAAGTTTAAAGAAAGATGCTTTTGACATAAAACAACAAGAACTGGGTTTATGGTATAAGAGTCTTTTTCTAAATCAATGTGTATTCTTCTATGCTTGTAAAGGTATTTGAAAAAGGTCAAACCTTTCACAGGCACACAATGATATGGTATGACACTTAGGCATTTTGTAATTCATTTGTAACAGTAGGGCAACAAACAACTTCAAATTTTTTTTTCTATATTGAAAATATGGCTGAATTTCTAATCTGAGAACCTTCTACAAAATGCCAAGCTATTAATTTATTTCTCAAAGACAAATAGAACCTTTTGTCATAAAATGAGACTCCCAGAAAGTTACATATTCTACACAAAAGGACTGCTGTGGCTTAGAAATATTGTCATAGGCCTTCTTTTAAAAGGAAGAATGAAGTGTTCTGACCTGAGCTTCCCCCAAAAGCACACGGCAGAGTTATGGTCCCGACAAAACCTCTTTTATTAAATGAATGTGAATTGCTCTCATTCACATTCAGCAATGCCTGGAAAAGAGTCTTTCAAAGGAATATTTATGAGCACAGACCTTATCTATCTTGGAAAGCTGCCATGTAAATATTTTCCAACTGAGGTGCTGTGCAAGGAAAGACTGGGCACAGAGTCTCTGAGATTCATGGACAGATCTTCACACTCCTGAAATGAATCTAACAACCGAACGAATTGTTTCCTGCAAAAGCCCACTCCCCTTTCGCTCCTCTTTTATTTCTTATGGGAGGGCCCAATCACCTTCCACCTGTGACTTTACTCCCAAGTCTTCTGAGTTGTTCTGCAGTTCGGCTGTTCAAATCTCACTGGCTCAGGGTTGACTCAGCCTTCCATCCTTCCAAGGTGGGTAAAATGAGGACCCGGATTGTTGTTGGGGGCAATATGCTGACTCTGTAAACCGCTTAGAGAGGGCTGAAAGCCCTATGAAGCGGTATATAAGTCTAACTGCTATTGCTATTACTGCTATTTTCTTCTGGCAGCTCTGCGCACAGGTTCTATCTGTTGCTCTGCCTCACTGCTGTCTAGCTCCATAGGCACCTGATCACAGAGTCCTCGCCTGAGCCTTCCCCAGCCTCCAGGACTGGCCCATGCTCCTCCCCAACCCCCTCGCTATCCGACTCTACTGCCAGCTCCACTGGTGGGCCACAACCTGAAGTCAATAGCAGACACAAGGATATTGACATGCATAGTACAATGCACAAATATTGTGTGTGTCTTAAATTCAGTCTTGCCAGATACATAGACATGTCCAGGCAGTTTTTTTTTGGCAACATATGGCAACCAAAGTGGTGTGCCACAGCATTCTCTGCAGGGCTGAGAGGAAGTGACTGACCCGAACCTATCAACTGGATTTTGCAGCTAAGGCAGAACTAGAACTCATGGTTTCCCAACTTGAGAGACCGCCTGCTGCCAATCACCTCCCACAGACCCATTAGATCTCACAGGGTTGGCCTCCTCCGGGTTCCATCTACTAGCCAATGCCATCTGGCTACTACCCGGGGGAGGGCCTTCTCTGTGGCAGCTCCGGCCCTCTGGAATGAACTCCCCGCAGGGATTCGGACCCTCACCTCTCTCCAGGCCTTCCGAAAAGCCGTCAAAACCTGGCTTTGCGGGCAGGCCTGGGGGTGATGAGTTCCCTCCCCTCTCGACTTGTATGGTTGTGTGACTCTTGCTTATTTTAATTATCTGTATTTCGTTTTATGTTCCCCTTTTTCCCCTTTTGAATTGTTCGCCGCCCTGAGTCCTCCCGGAGAAGGGCGGCATATAAATAATAAAATTCATTCAATTCATTCATTCATTCATTCATTCATTCATTCATTCATTCATTCATTCATTTATTCAATCATTCATTCATTCAATCATTCATTCATTCATTCATTCATTCATTCATTCATTCTAATCCATGTGTTAAACCATTCCACCAAACTGGTTCATTTTCTGCACATGTTACTGCACATGAAAGGATTCCCATTATGAATTGAGCACCAAGAACATCAAGCGACATTGTTGTCGCTTAGAAAGAAAGGAAGAAAGCTATTCAGGCTTACACCTTTTAAAAAAAAACAATGATAAAATGGCAACCACAGCTTGGGTGGTAAGATGAACATGATCAATCTAATTCTGATAAAGAATCTTAGAAAGATTTATTTTTTTTGCCTGAAAGGAAAGTCATTGCTAATCAAAGAAAAAATAGCTTTGTATTTTTGATACCGTAAAAGAATGAGAGGAAATGTAATACTCCCTATAACTGATGATATACAATAGATATTTTCCAGTGAGCTACCCTTTAGTCACAAGATGGTTTATGAGTCCACCACATGCTCCCATGTCTCCTTCACACTTTGGCTTATGGCTTTTTCTAAGTCCTTGCTGTCAAGAAGGATAAATGATATTCTGGGAAATGTGAACTATTTGCACTTGGAGCATTCCAGACTGAAATAATGGGTTTATGCATATTTTTATGAATTAGCCCAATGAAAGTGTTGGGGAAGGGAGGGAGGGAGAGGGAGGGAGAGAGACAGAGACAAAGACAGAGAGACTGAGTCTTCTCAAATAAGAGGACACAGGTATGAAATCAACTGCACATTTTGTATGTTCCAATGTTAGTTGACTCTTATTTCTAAATTTATTGAAGGGTCTATTAAGTTCTGCATGATTATAGACACAGACCATGTGGCTGGCAAATAATAATAATAATAATAACAACAACAACAACAACAACAACAACAACTCCTCTATGGAAAGTCAGAAATAGAAATCCAATCATTGACAAACACAGTACGAGTATTCAGCACCGATATTTCAATACAGATTGGCATGGAAAAATGCGCCACTGTATCCATAAAAAGGGGCAAAATCACTGCATGTGAGGGAATTGAAATGCCCAATGGCCAACTAATTAAATGCAAAGAAAATGAAGCCTACAAATACTTAGGCATTCTGCAGTTGGATAATATAAAGCATGGAGAAGTAAAAACTATTGTCAGGTGAGAGTACACCAACAGAGTTAGGAAAATTTTGAAATCTAAATTGAATGGTGGAAATACAATCAAGGCCATAAATACCTGGGCAATACCAGTTATAAGATACACAGCTGGCATAGTTAACTGGACACAAGCTGATTTGGACCTTTTGGACCGAAAAACCAGGAAACTAATGACAATGCACTACAGTTTACATCCACGTGGTGATACTGATAGACTATACCTGCCACGAAAATCAGGTGGCAGAGGATTATTACAAGTGAAGCAAACAGTTGAAGAAGAAATACATGCACTGGCTGATTATTTAAAAGAAAGTCAAGAACATCTATTAATCGAAGTAAAGAACAAAAATCTACTGAAGGCCCAACAGATGAAACAAGAATACAGAAAAGATGTGATAAAATCAAGAATGGAGAGTTGGCAGAACAAAGCACTGCATGGCCAATTTCTGGAAAAAAATAAAAGATAAAGTGGACAGTGAACAAACTTGGTTATGGTTAACAACAGGTACATTAAAGAAAGAAACAGAGTCACTAATCCTGGCTGCGCAAGAACAAGCTATCCGCACAAATGCCATTAAGGCCAAAATCGAAAAATCCTCTGATGATGCCAAATGCAGACTTTGCAAAGAAGCTGATGAAACTGTTGATCACATACTCAGCTGCTGTAAAAAAATCATGCAGACTGATTATAAATTGCGGCACAATTCAGTAGCACAAATGATCCATTGGAATTTGTGCAAAAATTATAATATCAAAACAGCAACAAACTGGTGGGAACATCAGCCTGAAAAAGTCACCGAAAATCAGATGGTCAAGATCTTGTGGGATTTCCGTATACAAACCGACAAAATACTGGCGCATAATACACCAGACGTCACACTGGTTGAGAAAAATAAGGTCACAATCATAGACATCGCAATACCAGGTGATAGCAGGGTCGCCGAGAAGGAACATGAAAAAATCGCAAGATACCAGGACTTAAAAATCGAAATTCAACGACTATGGCACAAACCAGCAGTGGTAATTCCAGTGGTAATTGGCACACTGGGTGCTATTCCAAAAGCACTGGAATTACATTTAAAACAGTTAAAAATTGACAAAATCACCATCAGTCAAATGCAAAAAGCCGCACTGCTTGGATTTGCACGCATATTACGAAAATACATTACGACGTCCTAGGCCCCTGGGTGGGGCCCGACTAGTAACCAATGCCAAATCCGGCGAAACAACTGGCCGCTGTGATACAATTGTGTAATAATAATGAGAGATCTCTTTGTTACAATTACACTGTCAGTTTGTACTTTAATGAAGAGGCAAAGCAAAAATGCAATGATGGCTTCAGGAAAGTCTCAAGATTTCTAGCCATGAGAGACAATTCAATGGCATAAAAGGCAATTTGATCTGTATAACATTGGAGATTATGCCAAATCTATATGAAATAATTCCAAATAATTATTGTTTCACTTTGGCTATGCCTTTCAGGAACATGTCATTTATATATAATAAAAATGATTTCAGTTCTTCAAGGTTAGCAGTAATTAGCCACACACTGAATTGCAAGAGCTCAAAGAGGGGAAGAAAAAACCCTAAGGAGACTCACCCACAAAAATAGATCATTTGAGGATGAAATGCACTTGGAGAGTATGAAATAGTCACTTCTAAAGAAATAATGGAGATGAAATTAGGAGGTGACAGAGTGTGCAATGAGTATCCCAATAGCAGTTACACATCACTGCTTCTCTGAATCTGATATAGTTCTCAATACTGTCTGTTTTGGGAAGCTGAATCTGTTTTTGGTGTTGTTCCAAGTTGGCTTCCAAGAAGCCACCAAGTTGATATTTTCCTATGGATCTCTGCAGGACATATGGGTGGCCTATTTCTCAATGGGCAGAAAGTGTTGCTCCACTTTGTCTCCTGATTCTTGGATTTGGGTCAATCATCATTTTCTTTCTAGTTATAAGATTTGGTGTCCATTCTGGGACTTTGTCCCCCTATGTATTGTTTAGAACGATCTACTTACTATTTGGGAAAGCATTCAGTTCAAGGGTGAAATTCAACAGGTTCTGGCAGGTTCTGGAGAACTGGTAGCAGAAAATTTTGAGTAGTTTGGAGAACTGGCAAACACCACCTCTGGCTGGCCTCAAAGTGGAGTGGGAATGGAAATTTTGCAGTATCAATCCCCCTGGAATGGGGTGGGAGTGGAGATTTTGCAGTATCCTTCCCCTACCATGCCCACCAAGCCACGCCCATCAAGCCAAGCCACACCTACTAAGCCACGCCCATAGAGCCGGTAGTAAAAAAATTGAATTCCACCACTGATTCAGTTGCAAAATTGCCAAATTTTTATCTTGGCAACTCAGAAGGCTTTTCATAGAGCCGAGGTGGCGCAGTGGTTAAATGCAGCACTGCAGGCTACTTCAGCTGACTGCAGTCCTGCAGTTCGGCTGTTCAAATCTCACCGGCTCAGGGTTGACTCAGCCTTCCATCCTTCCGAGGTGGGTAAATTGAGGACCTGGATTGTTGTTGGGGGCAATATGCTGACTCTGTAAACCGCTTAGAGAGGGCTGAAAGCCGTATGAAGCGGTATATAAGTCTAACTGCTATTGTTATTGCTATTCATGAAGTGTAGTAAAGTAGCCCAGATGGTAGTAAGCCTTGGTAGAAGCTTTGTGCTTTGAGTTAATTGTTTTTACAAATGAGTTTTGCTCACATCATTTTCCTTGTAAACCTCCAGACAAAATGTGTGTAATAGCATGCATTTAAATGGATGAGGAGGAGTATGTTAGTACTTCTACTACACTTCCTTTTTGTATGAAATGAGGAAACCCTTATTTAATGATCAGTGATGATTTAGGCGGTAAGGGAGAAAACTGAATAACAATTTTCTTGTTTTCCTATTAGCTGAACAAAAATAATATGCACTGATAGGGATATGGTGATGTAGGAACAGTAGACATGAAAATGTAAAATGAACATGACTGTGGGATCATTTTTCCATGTATTTTGTGAGAGATGGAAAACTGTAGGTAGAAATGCCTAAGAGAGAAACTTTGAATGCAAAATCTGGAAAGAGCCGAGGTGGCGCAGTGGTTAAATGCAGCACTGCAGGCTACTTCCGCTGACTGCAGTTCTGCAGTTCGGCTGTTCAAATTTCACCGGCTCAAGGTTGACTCAGCCTTCCATCCTTCCGAGGTGGGTGAAATGAGGACCCGGATTGTTGTTGGGGGCAATATGCTGACTCTGTAAACCGCTTAGAGAGGGCTGAAAGCCCTATGAAGCGGTATATAAATCTAACTGCTATTGCTATTTTACCTGTAGTTTGCTGTTTTAACACACAGCCTTCACACCACCCAAGTATTTAAACTTTGCTTAAAGGGTAATATATAAACCTGACAACCATGTTAGGAATGTTTGCTTCTTTTTCAAATGAAATTTCTTGTAATAATACAGCTAACCATTTGACCCAGAGATTCCACTTGCTCCCACATCATCAGTAATTAGGCAAGCTGTTAAAATCTGGTCCTTTCAACAGATCTTTGAGTGGGAGAGGATTTCTGCTGTGCAAAATGATATCAACTATTAATAATGCTTCTTATCAATTCAAATGCAAACAGTGGAAGATTTTCCCCCATAGGCCTCTTATTGCTTATTCATCTTCTTCTATAGCCAAAGGAAACAACATGAAAGAAATCTAATTAAAAAGTGGAATGGTCAAAATGGACATAATATTTGATGTGTGTGTGTGTGGGTGTGTGTGTGTCTGTCTGTCTGTCTGTCTATCTAGCTGTCTGTCTATCTTCATTTCGCAAGGATTTCACATTACTAAAACTCTATAGCCCTATTCTGATATGAGCATTTAAATTGTTTTTTCATGCAGAGAACTTCTAATTTTTTTTTACTAAAACAAGTATTTGAAAGTGATACTAAAATAGCAATAGCAGTTAGACTTATATACCTCTTCATAGGGCTTTCAGCCCTCTCTAAGCGGTTTACAGAGTCAGCATATCGCCCCCAACAACAATCCGGGTCCTCAGAAAATATTGCTTTTCTGCTCTCCAACACATTTAAATGAGGATTTTAAAGAAAACAACTGAGACTGTTTTCCACAATGATACCGAGTGAGCAATTCCCACATTGATATTTCTTTGGATTATATTTCTGCCACCATTTATTCTGTATAAAAGTTATAGCAGAAACTGTACAATCTGAGTCTCTAAAAACCCACAAATCTGCACAACTGTTGCTCTTCTAGGAGCAAAGAATGTACTTTATACACATTTTAAAACATAAATGAAATGTGGCAAGTTGGATTAATTAATTTCATATCCTGCACTAGGACATGACCTTAAAGTTAACGGCTCAGGTGATTTTAAATGAACACATCACTTAACAACGATAGATTTTAATAACTAACTGATAATGTCAAGAGTGTGTGTATGTTGTCATGCATGCATCCTACAATTTCAGAAGGGTGCTTGTGGTATTGTAACAAAACAACAATCTTAAAGATTAATTTATCTTTTGTGACCAGGGTCCACTTAATCAGATCTTACACAATGTCACCATAAGTACAGTTTACTCTTGTTAACATGAGTTCAGTATCAATAACGGCTTTGTACAAGTGTAGCCCATCTATTACTTCAAAAAAAAATCTTATTTATTTCACCTCTTATTCTTTTCAAATGTCCCTAAAACATTCCTTCTTCTATGTGCAAAGCTCTTGCATTTCCAAAGGTTGCAGATAATCTCTGTCGCTTAAGATAGCCAAGATATTAAAAGATGTTCTATAGATGGCATTTAGATCCTAAAAAGCTGGCTTCTATGTATCCAAATGTACAGCCTAAATGTTGGAGGTGTGGTTCTCTCGATGCTACATATTATCATATATGGTGGACCTGCCAAAAGGTTAAGGCATTCTGGATAAAAATAGGGTGGATTATGCAAAATATCTTTAAAAGAAGGATAAAGTTCACTCCTCAGTTATTCTTACTAGGTATATGTACTGACTTTACAGTGGTAGAGACCAACTTGATTCTGCACCTAATAACGGCAGCAAGACTGTTGGTGGCGCAATACTGGAAGAAGGAAGACTTGCCTACAACTCAAGAATGGACATTGAAAGTTACGAACTTAGCCGAGATGGCTAAAATATCGGCATATCTTAAAGATCACTCAAATGAGAGATATAAACGAGACTGGAAAAAAATGGATTGACTATATACAAAATAAATACGGGACCAAGAAATTCCAGTTAGCCTATGCTGAAGATCAGAAATGATTTAAATTGTTTAAAGTTAATTCAGCAAGAAGAAGCTAAGATCAATGTAGAGGTGTCATTAATTTCTTTATTTCTTTTTTCTCAATAGATTTTAGACTGTGTTTGTTAAAAATCCATACCGTGTACGGGTTCTGGGAAGTCGGGGGGGGGAGGAGGAGAGGGGTTGGGGTGGAGGGGGGAGGGAGGGAGGGGTATACATTAACCATAAAAATAAAAAAAATAAAAAAAGATAGCCAAGATAGATAAGTGAGGGCATTAAATATGCTGTCTTAACACTTTCAGAATTTGGACTGGAAGCTAAAACATACATAGAAGAGTTACAGGAATTGGGTATGTCTAGTTTAATGAAAGGAAGAACTAGGTGTAACATGATAGCAGTGTTCCAATATCTGAGGGGTTGCCACAAAGAAGACGAGATCAAACTATTTTCCAAGGCACCTGAAGGCAGGATAAGAAACTATGGATAGAAACTAATCAAGGGAAGAACCAACTTATAGCAATATAGCAATAGCAGTAGACTTATATACCGCTTCATAGGCCTTTCAGGCCTCTCTAAGCGGTTTACAGAGAGTCAGCATATTGCCCCCAACAATCTGGGTCCTCATTTTACCCACCTCGGAAGGATGGAAGGCTGAGTCAACCCTGAGCCGGTGAGATTTGAACCGCTGACCTGCTGATCTAGCAGTAGCCTGCAGTGCTGCATTTAACCACTGCGCCACCTTGGCTCTTAGAAGTAAGGAGAGGTTTCCTGATAGTTTGAACAATTAATCTGTGGAATGACTTGCCTCCAGAAGTTGTGTGTGTTCCAACACTTGAGATTTTTAAGAAGAGATTGGACAACCGTTGTCTGAAATAGTATAGGGTTTCCTGCTTGACAGGGGGTTGGACTAAAAGACCTCCAAGGTCCCTTTCAACTCTGTTATTCTTAATTAAAGTTACAAGGGTCATTCAGTGAAAGGAGAACTGTGTTTGGTCATTAGCCAAAAACCACAAGGAGCCTGGTAGCATCTTTTGAAACTAGCACATTTTATCAAAAGGCAGAAACTTTTGAAGGATGCTACAAAACTCATCCAGATTTAAGGATAACTTAAGAAACCATCAAATTTTACATCAAGTACCATGGAAGGGACGCGGTGGCTAAGTGGCTAAGACACTGAGCTTCTCGATCAGAAAGGTCAGCAGTTCGGCAGTTCAAATCACTAGCGCTGTGTAACGGAGTGAGCTCCCGTTATTTGTCCCAGCTTCTGCCAACCTAGCAGTTCGAAAGCATGTAAAAATGCAAGTAGAAAAATAGGGACCACTTTGGTGGGAAGGTAACAGCGGTCCGTGTGCCTTCGGCGTTTAGTCATGCTGTCCACATGACCACGGAGACATGTTCGGACAGTGCTGGCTCTTTGGCTTTGAAATGGAGATGACCCCCTAGAATCGGGAACGACTATCACATATGTCCGAGGGGAAACTTTACCTAAAAACCATCGAATCCTATTCTATACAATACATCCTACATGGGGAGATGGGGTAAGTTTATTCCAAAGCTTTAACCTCCAAATATCATTAAGGACACCTCCAGTTCATTTGAGTGAATCAAAATCGACCTCTGAATTAGAGGGCTAATATCCAATTAGCAGAAATATACAGAACACGAACAAAAAAGCAAAGTTTCTGATTTCTTTCTTAGTCATAATCCAAAGCACTGTAGGGGAACTGATATCTAAACATTCCTTGTTTGTAGAATAGCAATAGCAGTAGACTTATATACCGCTTCATAGGCCTTTCAGGCCTCTCTAAGCGGTTTACAGAGAGTCAGCATATTGCCCCCAACAATCTGGGTCCTCATTTTACCCACCTCGGAAGGATGGAAGGCTGAGTCAACCCTGAGCCGGTGAGATTTGAACCGCTGACCTGCTGATCTAGCAGTAGCCTGCAGTGCTGCATTTAACCACTGCGCCACCTTGGCTCTTTGATTTGGTTGCTTTTGATTTGGTCCTATACAATATTATTGTATAGGACCAAATTGGTAGTGGATCTGGGTACTTGAGAGACCGCCTACTGCCAATCACCTCCACTCGACCTATTAGATCCCATAGATTAAGCCTCCTCCGAGTCCCATCTGCCGGTCAATGTCGACTGGCAACCACACGGAGGAGAGCCTTCTCGGTGGCAGCTCCGACCCTATGGAACGATCTCCCCGTGGAGATTCGCACCCTCACCACCCTCCAGGCCTTCCGCACAGCCCTCAAAACCTGGCTGTCCCGTCAGGCCTGGGGCTAAAGACTGTAACCCACCCGAATGGTATGAATGTTGTGTTTTTTAATGACGTACTGTCCTACGTGTTAAATGTTTGTTCCCCCCCTTTTTTTGAGTTGTAAGCCGCCCTGAGTCCCCCCCAGGGAAAAGGGCGGCATATAAATAAACTTCTCAAATCTCAAATCTCAAATTATGATTCCTAGTAAAAATATATTCAGCAAATATAGGAAACAGTGTTTTAGTGTCTATAATGTCAACTTGCAAATGCCTAGGTAAATCCTTAATTCAACATTCTTCCCTGGGCTTGTTTAAACTTTTCCACAGTGAGTTCCATCTTAATGTATAAGTATAATTTAAATAAAAAATGTTCATCCTGCTGCATTTGCATTCATTCACTCAACAGCTCTTTTTTTTAACATTCTATACTTCTATTACTTTCATTTCCAGTTTCCTCTGAGAATAAGCTCAAGGTAAAAGTCAGGTTTTACCACATATCTATAGTAGTCTCTTCTACCTCAAGCCATTTTGACAGCCACTTTCATTAACACCAACAAAGTTCTCTGGGATAAATTTACATTTGTACCACAGAATTTCAGGAGAAGGAAAAAAAAGAATTCAGAGATTTAATGCCATCAGAGGGGATATAGCAAGTTATATTTCCAGCTAAAATATAAAGGTGCTACTTCATGCATTTATACTCCTGACTTGATAGCAAATAGCAAATAGTTAGACTTATATACCGCTTCATAGGGCTTTCAGCCCTCTCTAAGCGGTTTACAGAGTCAGCATATTGCCCCCTACAACAATCCGGGTCCTCATTTTACCCACCTCGGAAGGATGGAAGGCTGAGTCAACCTTCAGCCGGTGAGATTTGAACCGCCGAACTGCCAAACTAGCAGTCAGCTGAAGTGGCCTGCAGTACTGCACTCTACCCACTGCGCCACCTTGGCTCTTGATAGTTGATGGCAGGATACTTTTCCATGAAGGAAGCAATTGAGAAAGTTCTTATTCTCAGCACCACTTACCACAATTCCTCTTGGCTTTTTTGGGAAGTTTTTATGGCACAATTAATGAAAAAAATAGCTACTCTTTCATTCCCTGTGTATTTCAATTAGCTTCAATCAACTGTTTCTTTCATTACAGGCTTTCCAATGGTGGGATTCAATTTTTTTTAACTACCGGTTCATGGCTTGGTGGGTGTGGCAGGGGGAGGATACTGTAAAATCTCCATTCCCTCCCACTCCAGGGGAAGGTTACTGCAAAACCCAGGGGGGGACGTAATAATAAAGGATTACTGTTCTGTCCTCCCTTCTTCGTTAGTTAACAGACGACAGGCAGACAAACGTAAAAGGGAAGAACTTTATCAGTTCTCGGCTCAGACTGGCTGCGAGCCCAAAAATAAACATAAATCAAGTCTCTGACAAGAAGATAACAGAATACCAAACAAAACTCTTACAAAATAATTCACTTCTCCAAGTGTCTCCTTGAATCAGGGTTACAGAAAGCAAATCACTTCTCCAAGTGTCTCTCACAAACAAACCATGACCGATGAATGAAGAACGAGTGAATGAACGTTGACTCCTGCAACGAGGGCGTGGCACCATCCGTCCTTTTATCACCAAAAGACACCACTAACGAGCCCCAGCTGCATTGCTAATCTTGCATCCCAAAAAGACTCACAGGAGACGTCTGCTGAGTCACAACAGATTACTATATCCACAAAAATATTCAGACAAGGATATAAAATATTCTGCAAGAAGACCACTAAATATTGATATTTTAAAATGAATGGCTCTAACTTTAAGATCTTGTGTAGATTTTGAATTTCTCTCTTCTCCAAAGAACTATAAACCTCCTGCAAATGATTAATAGACTTATAATTTATCTCCTTTTTGCCTTTTTGCCAAGGGATCTATTTTTTTAAAATCAGAAAGAGAATTAAGAATTGGCACTTTTCTTGTACATATAAAATAGGCTTTATTCGGTTTTTTATTAATATGATTGTTTTCTTTGAGTGTCTAATGCATTTTCATTATTTTATGTTTTATGTAAACATGTTTTTGAAATGCAAAGTAGCAATTTGAGATTCAGAACAGAAGGTAGACAGTTGATAACGCACAAAATATTCTAGTTTTAGTGTTTGTTGATCTCCCAGCTCAAGTGCATATTATATTCATTTGTTCATTAGTCTTACTGCTTTAGTTCCTAATTTTGGAATGAATTTTTGTGGTTCAAGTTTTATTGCTTACAAAAGCCACAGCAAATCACACAACTAAACATAATTTCTGTCTTCACTTAGGGCATCTACAGAAAAAAAATAATTTCTTTCTTGAAGTGAAACGTGGTTATTTGAATGTTTCTAGATAATAGATACAGAGAAGCTAACTCAAGTCATATTTCTAATACTTCAGTGTAAAAATTTCCCTGCAGGGACACTCAGTAGATAAGGAACGCTGGTTTTCTGAAAAACTGATCTTAACAGACCTTACTTATTAGCTGTGATATGTGTAAGGTTGGCACATGGATTTCTTCACAAGCCCGAAGTATGACTTTGAATTCTGTTCAGCATCTATTATAAAGCTTAATAAGCCATATAAAACATTAGTGCCTACAATTTATATGATATGCAAGCTTAGCTGGAAAAACAAAAACAAATATACAAGGCAGTGGTGAAATTCAATTTTTTTTACTACTGGTTCTGTGGCTTTGTGGGCGTGGCAGAGGAAGGATACGGCAAAATCCCCATTCCCTCCCCACTCCTGTGGGAAGGATATTGCAAAATCTCCATTCCCACCACTCTGGGCTCAGCTAGAGATAGCATTTGCCGGTTCTCCGAACTACTCAAAATTTCCACTATCGGTTCTCCAGAACATGTCAGAACCTGCTGAATTTCACCCCTGATACAAGGATATATTTAAGAATGGCTTCTTCAAGGTTTCATGATTACTGCAATTAGCATTTCTGAATTGAAATCAAATACTTTTTTGTTACAAACAGGGTGGTTGGTTCCCAAACAAAAAAATAAATAAACTGAAAACACATGTGCTGTGCCCAAATCTCACAGGACTAAAGATATTTTAACATTGGCTCTAAGCCTTTATCCTGAAAAACCTTTATCATATCAGCATCTTAAATTTTCTAACTAAAATATGAAAATAATCTTTGATAATCAGACCCACATTTTACAATGTAAATAAACTGTACACTGCTTTGATTATAATTTTGCAAAGTTTGATAATAACCATTCACTGCTATGTTCTTTCTCCTATTATTGATCATATTATACTACTTTTTTTTTTTGAAATTACCTCTTGTGAAAAAATACTATATATATTTCTTAGGCATAACCTGAGTTATTCCAGAATTTATTTGTTTTGCAAGTAAAGTAAGCTTAACAATTCTACTAAACTCTTCAGTTAACTGGAATGCAAAACTTTGGCTAGAACTTGGCTAGTCTTAATTTTTAAAAAATGACACTATAAAAAGACTTTTACTTTTACTACCCTGTTTCCCTGAAAATAAGACCTCCTCGGATAATAAGCCCTCCCCGAAAATATTGTAACACAACAGCAGCCACCAAGCTCGCCTTCTCCTGCACCCCAAAAATAAGACCTTCCCGAAAATAAGGCCAAGTACTTATTTCCAGGGTCAAAAGAAAATAAGACCCTGTCTTATTTTCGGGAAAACATTAATTTCCAAATTGCCCATACATGTCTGAAATAATCAGATCATCCCAAACATATCCTCATCCCAAATAGACCATGTTGGATGTTAGATATTTTTATGTATTATATACAGTGGAAGAATTAAAATAAGACAACACCTTAGTAAACTTGGAACAAAAGGGATCTAATTCAATAGGACTGTTCAAGCTGATTTGGATGTTGAAAATAAATGTATTATCTGGGTTGAATCCATATAATAAAAAGGATAATATAATTTCCCTGACCAAACTGATTTTAAATAAGAACAATACAGTAATAGTTCCACTTTATAGGTATAGAATAATTTAAAGAGCTACATTTCGGCTAG
>NW_028261395.1:6544136-6566636 GCF_051295495.1 Thamnophis sirtalis | reverse complement strand
TATATATATATGTGCGTGTGCGTGTGCGTGTGCGTGTGCGCGCGTATACACATGTACATGTGTGTGTGTGTGTGTGTGTGTGTGTGTATAAAGGAGGAGAACCTTGTGACTTAGTGGTTAACACAACTGCCTAAGATGTAATACAGCACAGGTTCTAATCCCAGTAAGGGTATGGCTAGCTGATGAGAGCTAAATAGCTTGAAATAGATCTATACTAGTCTCTATTTATTTATCAGCACAAATATAACAAATGTAACAAAAAGGCAACAGTAAAAAATATTGGGTTTCTGTCTGGATGGTCTCTTGTGACGAGCCGAAGGACAGAGAATGAAAGTAGTGATCTTCCTCCCATATTTGGGCATATCAGGGGTTGTAAATCTAAATAGATACCTTTCACCCTGGCTGGCTGATAAGGAGTCGAGCTCTGTGGCTCAATGGTTAACACATCTGCCTTAGAGGCAATACAGCACAGGCTCCATTCCCAGTAAGGGTATGGCTAGCTGATGAGAGCTAAATAGCTTGAAATAGATCTATACTAGTCTCCCTTTATTTATTTATCAGCACAAATATAACACACACACACACACACACACACACACACACACACACACACACACATATACACCAGAGGTGATATTCAGCAGGTTCTCACCAGTTCTGGAGAACCAGTAGAAGAAATTTTGAGTAGTTCAGAGAACCAGTAAATACCTGGCTAGCCCCACTCCTATCTATTCTCTGCCTCCTCCCGAGTCTCAGCTAATCGGTAGGAAATGGGATTTTATAGTAACCTTCCCCTGGAGTGGGAAGGGAATGGAGATTTTACAGTAGCCTTCCCCTGCCACGCCCACCAAGCCACACCCACCAAGCCAAACCACGCCCACTAAGCTGTGCCCACAGAACCAGTGGTAACATTTTTTTGAATCCCACCACTGATCTACACATACATACATACACATAGACACACACAGAGAGACACACACGTGTATGTATTTGTATAAAATCAGCTTCAACCTAGCCTACCAAGCAACAAAAATATTAAACAAATAAAAAACAATATATCAAATATGTAGCTTAGCATTTCTTGACAATACTCAGTGCCTGTGATACTCAGTGCACTGTGATACTCAGTGCCTGCCTGAGTATCACAGTATGCTGTATGCATGTATCACAGTATGCTGTGATACATGATGTCCATGGGCAGATAAGGTTAAGAAGGTGGCCATAAATGCTTGATCAAAGCACCATCCCCTTACCATGTCATGCAAGCAAAAAGGGATGAAATTGGACTTCTGCAGTCTTAACTATTTTGTATTTATATAGCACCCACACCCACACATGGCATCCCGGATGTACTTTGGGGGAGCTCCTCAGAGAATGTTCAGATTAACATCAGCATTTGGTCTCCTTGCGTTTGGCACGTATATTTGCTTTTTTAAAAATATGAGTGCAAACCCTTTATCCTTAGATGTTTAGTTGCTGTTTTTTAGCACATTTATTTGTTGCGATCCTAGTTTTATGTTACTTTCCTGACAGGTTCTATTATTGTTTATTATGCGTGCCATTAAAGCATAAACATCACCTTTTGGAGGACATCGTGGGGCTTAAAGTGGTGAAGAAAGAAAACCAATCAAAAAGCCATATAAAATAGGAAGGGATAAAAAGAATCAGAAAAAATAAATCTTTAATCTAGTAAAAAAAATATTCTGGATTCTTAAATGTTAAAAAACAATTCAAAGGCTTATTCACCAATCTCTGTCTATTGCCTTGCCTTTGCTGGTCACCGACAAGAATTTCATCCAACTCTTACAAAAATTCAAAATGACAGTAAGACAGATTCAGATTTGGATGTAGGAGATGGCCAGGCTGAGCCCAAGGAAGGGGGTCAAATGCATCATCAGTCATGAGTCCCCATGTGTGTCCACAAAAGATCAGTGAGTTCCTTATTGACCTCCAAATTGCTTTAACGGTTAGTAGTTCAGATTTTTCTAGAGAGCTTGAGCTTATAATAAACCCACTGCCTGGGTCTCCTGACCTATTTATTCATGGTTTAGCTAAATGAATGGTGGGGAAAACAGTATTATTCCATTTATATGTTGATGATCCAATTAGGAAAATAAGAAGAGCAGAGAAGGTAGTTCTCACACAGTGCCTCCTAGATCTAGACCTGCAGTAGATCTGATTTCTGTATGGTATATGGGAAAGATCTTGGCAGGTGGGGCAAAGAGATGTAGTCTAGTCCAGAGGTGGGTTCCTACCAGTTCGCACCTATTCGGTAGAACCGGTTCATCAAATCTACTGAACAGGTTAGAAGAGGTTCCACCAGTGGACCCGGAAAGCAGGCCACACCTACAGAAGAGGTTGCCAAAATTGTTTGAAACCCACCACTGGTCCTTGGATATGATTATTCTACACTATCATGCTCATATTTATAAAACTCAGTGCCTCTATGAAAGGTAAGGATGACTACTGCGTTTGTGGTGCAATCAGAACATTGTGTGTGTTGGAGTTTTAACACGAACCAAAGATGCCTTTTAAAAAACAAGTTTACATCATATTCTTATGCACGCCAGTGCTGTGTAGCAATAGCAGTTAGACTTATATACCGCTTCATAGGGCTTTCAGCCCTCTCTAAGCAGTTTACAGAGTCAGCATATTGCCCCCACAGTCTGGGTCCTCATTTTACCCACCTTGGAAGGATGGAAGGCTGAGTCAACCTTGAGCGGATGAGATTAGAACCGCTGAACTGCAGATAACAGTCAGCTGAAGTGGCCTACAGTACTGCACCCTAACCAGTCCGCCACCTCGGCTACCTCTGTGTGAGGTAATTTAAGGTGGTTCTGACAAGTGTCGTCGGCATCTTCATATCCGGTCACATGGGCGGCAAGCCACTCCCACAAAGGAGGCCACACCCACAGAGTAGGTTCGAACAATTTTTGAAACCCACCACTGGTCTAGTGAATGGTCAGCAAAGCCAGCAGATGGGTAGTGAGTAGAGCAAGAGGCTCGGAAGAGCTCAAGCTTAGGAAACCAGGAGTCAAAGAGGTTCAAATGAATACAAGTTTATTGCGTGTTAACATTCCCTACAAGAATCTGAACTATTAATGGTCAAAGCAAATTGCTGGTAGATAAGAGTCAATGGAATTTAAGGTGGACTGGCCTTAGATCTTTTGTGGGTGTGAAGGGATTCAAGACTGATAAAGTGCTTGACCCTTCCCTCGGTTCTGGTCCTGACCCACACAGTGGAAGAACTATAGTTTCAGACTTGCAAAGTTCTGTTTATGTAGCTTATCTGGTTGTGTCTCCTCTCTGATGTTCCTGATGTGGCCCACCAGAGGCCAGCGGAGCTGGCAGCAGAGTCGGACAGAGAGGAGGTTGGGGAGGAGCATGGGCAGGGGTGGGTTTCAACCGGTTCGCGGCGGTCCCCGCGAACCGGTTGGTCGGCGAACCCGGAAGTAAGTTCCGGGAACGGCCCACCCGCCCGCCCGCGCTCCTTACCCGCACTCCTTACCCAGTTTTGACGAGTTCTGTGCTTCCACACATACGCAGGATGCATACAGCGCCTGCGCGATCCTCCAGGAGCAGCTGGAGCATCGCACATATGCTAGTACGCATGCGTGCACTGCGCGCGTGCACGAGGACGCCGCCGGCCCCATTCCAACCGAACCGATTGGAACGGGGCGAGAAACCCACCCCTGAGCATGGGCCAGTCCTGGAGACTGGGGAAGACTCGGATGAGGGCTCTGCGTCGGAGACAGAGATGGGCCGAGGCCATCTGGCAGTGATCAGGTGCTTACAGAGCTAGACAGCAGTGAGGCAGAGGAACAGCTAGAGCCTGTTCCCAGTGTGCGATGCGCAGAGCTGCCAGAAGAAAAGGATAACTCAGAAATCCGGCTAGACTTGTGAGTAAAGTCACAGGTGGAAGGTGATTGGCTCCTCCCATAGGAAATAAAAGAGGAGGAAACAATTCGTTCGGTCGTTAGATTCATTTCAGGAGTGTGAAGATCTGTCCATGAATCTCAGAGACTCTGTGCCCAGTCTTTCCTTGCACAGCACCTCATTTGGAAAATATTTACATGGCAGCTTTCCAAGATAGATAAGGTCTGTAGTCATAAATATTCCTTTGAAAGACAGTTTGCCAGGCCTTGATGAATGTGAATGAGAGGAATTCACATTCATTTAATAAAAGGGGTTTTGTTGGGACCAGGACTCTGCCTTGTGCTTTTTGGGGAACCCTATGTCAGCAGAGTTCCTGGAAAAGCTAATTCTCAAATTACTTTACCTCTAGTCTACCATTGAAACACGTCTACAGATTTTCTATTTGGCTGTATCCACTCAATGTCTCTAAACTAACTCTCTGAGTTTGAAAGACTGGGTACTCATCAAAGGAGAGCACACAGTTTATTTATTCAACAGTACAAGACCTACATTTGCAATACAAGATATATTTTTTTGATCTTGTGGATGGCGAGTTAATGCCTCTGGGCTGAAGCTGTGGGACTGTGTTCTATACCGTGGAAAGGAATATCCAGTTCTGCTCCAGGTAATCCGGTGGGAGGTAAATATGATAGAAAAATGATAGTTCACAAAGGTCTGCTTGGATTGTGGTTGCAGATAATCCAATTCAGAATGTGTTCATAAATAATTAACCCAAGTTTCTCTCTGCCTAAAAATCAACTGCATTACTGACTTGTAAAGATTAGTGTTCTAATTTGTATTGATTTCAGGGCAAAGATCATCATCTATAAGCTTTTAAAGGAATGACTATGGCTCTTTAAATAATTCATACCATTCTATATAGATTGTTATGCTCTGAAATACTCTAGTCTCTGCCAACACATTTTTTTATTATTATGCAGATCTGAATTCCTTAACACCAGTGAATAGGATTAGGGTTTATTTCATTTATATGCTGCCCTTTTCCCCCCGAAGGGGACTCAGGGCGGCTCACAACTCAGTCAAGGGAAAGGAGGTACAAACAGGGGATAACAAAGACAAACAAACAATACACAATTTAAAAGCACACAACAACCATACCATTCGAGAATGGGGGGGGGGGCAGAAGCTCTTTAGCCCCAGGCCTGCTGGAATAGCCAGGTTTTAAGGGTTGTGCGGAAGGCCTGGAGGATGGTTAGGGTTCGAATCTCCACGGGGAGTTCGTTCCAGAGGGTCGGAGCAGCCACAGAGAAGGCTCTCCTCCGGGTAGTCGCCAGTCGGCATTGGCCGGCGGATGGCATTCGGAGGAGGCCTAATCTGTGGGATCTAATCGGTCTATTGGAGGTATATAAATGAAAGCAGAAACACGTGGGACAGAGAAGGGTAGAATATAAATGAAAGCAGAAACACATGGGACAGAGAAGGGTAGAAAGCTTATGTTCGGTTTTCTTTTGAATTTCTGTGTCATTACTTAACTTCATGAGATAGTTAACAGCACCAGTAGTGGGATTCACATAGGTTTACCACGGGTTCGCAAATGTGAGCACGAATGTCCGCGCGCTCGTGTTAAACACATGCCTTCTGCGCATGCATACATTCTTCTACACATGCACTTTTCTCATGTGCATGGCACACACGCATGCATGCAGCATGAAAAACGAGGCTACATAGGACATTTGGGAACTGGGGAGGGAACTGGGCAGGTTGTCTGCAGTCTTCTAATTTGGGGACGATTTAAAAATGTTCCTTTTCCTTGTTCACATATATAAAGCCCGATATAAAACAGCGACATTAAGTTACCAGTGTGGGATAACGATGTAGAACATATTGTAGATATTTATCAGTTCACAACAAGCAGCTGTTAGAATAGGAAATGCCACACATGTAGCTGTACAACGAAACCTATGAACAATGGGGCATCAACAAGAAATTTATAAAGGGCAAATCTATGCATCTCTAGAAATGCGGGCAAACAGAAGGGTGCTATGGATTTTTTCCTCCGTCAGTGAAACAGAT
The DNA here is from genome assembly GCF_051295495.1 of Thamnophis sirtalis. Classification (NCBI taxonomy): domain Eukaryota; kingdom Metazoa; phylum Chordata; class Lepidosauria; order Squamata; family Natricidae; genus Thamnophis; species Thamnophis sirtalis. The sequence goes on along the minus strand of NW_028261395.1, from coordinate 6,560,687 downwards.
GAAATTCCCAAAGGCAAAATTTAAGTGGCCATCTGTAAACCTTCCTTGTCCCCATGAAACTAAGGGTTGGGGGAAGATTATGGCGTTGTAAATCTAGTGAACTTTCACTGAACGATATAGCTGCGGGCTGCTCAAAAGCATAAAGGATTGGGCAGCATACTCGCACAAGTTATTATTATTATATACACAAAAATGTGAAAACACAGTTTCTAGTTCCTTAACTGGTGTTGGTCGTCCTATGCTTTGAGTTCTTAACAAGAACCTAGGATGTGGTAATAAATATTTATATGTGTAGGTAATCCACTATTTATTTATCTAGAGTATGGCATATCATATATGGCACTAGCAATATATATATTAACAATTCATCTAGATTAGAAGAAGACAATAAAATATAAATGTCTGGGTTCCAAGTAACATCCCCAACGAAAGAAGACTCCGAGATTTCCGTTTCCTCAAAGTTCCATTTTATTAGAGATTGGTACCTCTGGCGAAACCCGAATCTAAAAATTTCCAGGTTTTCCCCACTCAAATGAAAGTTCAAATCTCACCGGCTCAGGGTTGACTCAGCCTTCCATCCTTCCGAGGTGGGTAAAATGAGGACCCGGATTGTTGTTGGGGGCAATATGCTGACTCTGTAAACCGCTTAGAGAGGGCTGAAAGCCCTATGAAGCGGTATATAAGTCTAACTGCAATTGCTATTAAATATATTGTCACAGGATAGCAATAGCAGTTAGATTTACATACTGCTTCACAGTGCTTCACAGCCCTCTCTAAACGGTTTACAGAGTCAGCTTATTGCCCCCAACAATCTGGGTCCTCATTTTACCCACTTTGGAAGGATGGAAGGCTGAGTCAACCCTGAGCCGGTGAGATTCGATCTGCCAAACTGCTGGCAGCTGTTGATCAGCAGAAGTAGCCTGCAGTACTGCATTCTAACCACTGCACCACCACTCAGGATGTAAGCTGTTCTGAGTAAAACTGCTTTATTCAATTGATTATTATTTGTTGTTGTTATAAAGATAGCAATAGCAGTTAGACTTATATACCGCTTCATAGGGCTTTCAGCCCTCTCTAAGCAGTTTATAGAGTCAGCATATCGCCCCCACAGTCTGGGTCCTCATTTCACCCACCTCGGAAGGATGGAAGGCTGAGTCAAACTTGAGCCAGTGAGATTTGAACTGCTGAACTGCAGATAGCAGTCAGCTGAAGTGGCCTGCAGTACTGCATTCTAACCACTGCGCCACCTCGGCTCTGGTATTAAAAGGGCTACTGTTGCTTGGTGTGCATATATGGTCCCACAATCATGTGCTCCAGTGGTTTTGTATGTTTTCCTGGACTGCTGCAGGAACCAAGAAACCAATTTCCAGACATCAGAGTACACAAACCATGAGGCTTCAGCTGGAAGCTTTCCAATTCTGTCATAAATGTTGAATTCACACCTGTGTTTCAGATAGCTAAGTACAAAATATGTGCATATTGTAAATATGTAATGAAAAGTAGGCCTGTGCCCCGTATTAGCTCTGCTGCTTAAAAAACATGAGAATCACGCTCCAAAAGTGGATTATAGATGCAATGCACATATTTTAGAATCATACAAGTACTTTTCATATCAGTTGCAAAAAAAGGTAAATTTTGTGTACTCCAATATCTATACTTGAATATGCAAATATCTTGTTGGGTGTTCGGCAGCTTTAACTACACCACATCCATTTCTAAGTCAGAATTAGAATTTAACAAACCTAAGGAAAGCATTCCAATGCTAGTTGAATAAGCATTATTACTCCTGGGAAATCTCTTCTCTAAGGCCTTGTTTCTTACTGCATATCACCTATTCCAAAGATTACGAGAAAGAGTGTGTTGCATAGACATCCCCATGTGAAGAAAGTCTGACTTTATGGACAACCCCTACATACGAGTGGAGTGCTTATTACAAAAAATATTGGATGGTATTTTCCTTCCTTGAGCTGACAACCACTGAAGCCGTACAATGTTTTATCTGTGACCCGTCAAAACCGCGTTCCACAAAAGCGCGGTCGACGAAAGCGCGTATGTGACGTCATCACAGCGCGACGAAAAAGATCAAAAAATTGAAATAAAAATTAAATTACAGCAAGCCGATTCACATAAAGGTAAGGGTTAGGTTTAGGTTTAGGTTAAGGGTTAGGGTTAGGTTTACAGCATTAGCGTTAGGTTTTTTGTTAGGTTAAGGGTTAGGTTTAGGGTTAGGTTAAGGGTTAGGTTTAGGGTTAGGTTTGGGGGGCTTAGGGTAAGGTTTTCGCTTTATTTTTACATTTTTCGATCTTTTTCATCGCGCTGTGATGACGTCACATACGCGCTTTCGTCGACCGCACTTTTGTCTATCGCGGTTTTGTGGTGGAACCGTTTTATCAACTCCTGAAAATAAGTCGAGTATTTAAAAGGTGTGGCTTCAGTGATTTATAAAAAAAATTGGGCAGCTTCAGCAGTTTCAACGTGAATATAAATCCTACACAACAGGTATTGCTTTATATTAGTAACATATTTAACTCATTAAGATTGTGGCACATTGTTAACAGCTTAAGATATGTTTGCGTTAAATTGTTTACATGCCTATTTCATAAAATCACAAAGGCATTGGCGACCAGACCGTGAGCTCCTGTTTTCAGGGTCTCCCACTGCAGCACTGCAGGGTCTCCTAACTGGCACAAAAACTTGTAACCACAGCACCACTAAACTACACTACTACAATGAGCTTTATATGGGCCTTCCTTTGATAACAACTCAGAAAATACAAACTTAGTACTGAGCGCAGCAGTCCATATGTTGATGATACTTGCTATAGTCACATATTTATGATTCACTGATTAGCAAGAGGCTACCAAATTTCAGACTCTAAAGATCTACATGGCAGAGGGTGGGAGAGAGGATTGGAGGGAGGGTGAGAAGGAAGCGAGGGAGTGTATCGGGAGAGAGGTGTGGTAGAGGGGGAAGGGAAGTAGGGTAGAGGGGAATGATGGTGGGAAGACGGAAAGTTGGAGGGGGGCGAAAGAAAGGGTGTATGGAGGGTCGAAGAGGTACATTGGGTTTCTATTTTGGGGGGTATTATTGACAAGAGGAATGGTTGTGTTTATTGTTTAATGTTATATGGCCCCGGTTCTGTACAGTATATGTGTGACTGTATGAAAATGAAAATGGAAAATAAAACACATTTATATATTGAAAAGATCTACATGGCTTGGCTCCCATGTAGAGAGAACCATTTCTTCCACCCAGAATGGATCCATTCATATGCATTTATCACAACTGATAACACTTCACACCTCAGGTGTCTGGGAGATGTAGAGTGCCAAGGCTGCGTGTGTATGTGTTTTCCTTATGATTATCTCAATCCGTGGGAGCAACCTAAGAGTTGATAACAAAATTAAGACTTGTTAACCTAATCTTGTAAAGCTTCTTGCCTGATAATATTGTACTGCAAACTAGGGCATACAAAACCTTTACTAGACCAATTCTCAAATACAGCTCGTCTGTCTGGAATCCGCACTGTATATCGGACATTAACACAATTGAGTGAGACCAGAGGTATTTCACGAGAAGAATACTGCACTCCTCTGCTTGCAACAGAATACCTTATGCCACCAGACTTGAAATTTTGGGCTTGGACAACTTAGAACTATGCCACCTACGGTATGACCTAAGTGTAGCACACAAAGCGATCTGTTACAATATCCTACCTGTCGATGACTACTTCAGCTTCAACCTCAATAATACATGAGCATACAAACTCAAGGTGAACCGCTCCAAACTCAACTGCAGAAAATACGACTTCAGCAACAGAGTGTTCAACGCCTGGAATGCACTACCTGACTCTGTTGTTACACCCTCAAACCCCAAAAACTTTAACCTTAAACTGTCTACTGTTGACCTCACCCCATTTCTAAGAGGTCAATAGGGGCATGCATAAGTGCACCAGCATGTCTAACGTCCCTGACCTACTGTCCCCATTTATTTGTACCCATCTGCCACATACCTCCCAGCGTCCGATAAGATCACACAGGATGGGCCTTCTCCGGGTGCCATCGACTAGACAATGTCGTCTGACGGCTCCTCAGGGGAGGGCCTTCTCTGTAGCTGCCCCGGCCCTATGGAACGATCTACCCCCAGAGATCCGGACCCTCCCCACTCTCTCGGCCTTCTGTAAGTCTACTAAGACCTGGCTATTCCGGCAGGCCTGGGGCTGTTGACCTCATGAATGAGGTCCAGCCTCACTAAGATTTAGTGCATGATGTGTCTTTTTAACTTGCTTTCCCTCTCTATTTTAAATTTTTTCTTAGTATTCTTTTTACAGCTGTTTTTATGTAAGCCGCCCGGAGTCCTTCGGGATTAGGCGGCATATAAATTCATTAAACTTTGAAACTTTGAAACATTTCCTGTGGTCTTATTTATGTTTATTCTTGTTATCTTGTACATGAGTGACAAACAAAATAAATAAATCAATAAATAAAAACTTCCCCCCATTACATCAAATTGGTTCCTTCCTGGTTTTCTGAAAGCTTTTCAATATTTGGGAAATTTGGGGGATAGTGTTGTTAGATAAGAAGGCATCTTTTACTGTTATTTCATTTGGGGAATATTTTGTTTTTGCTTCCGATAGTTGTTTCTATATGGTTCTTTTTATTGGTGTAAACTGGTGGTAATCATTCAGAGGTGGGTTCCTACCAGTTCGCACCTATTCGGTAGAACCGGTTCGTCAAATCTACTGAACCAGTTAGAAGAGGTTCCACCAGTGGACCCGGAAAGCAGGCCACACCTACAGAAGAGGTTCCAAATTTTTTTGAAACCCACCACTGGTGGGTGTGTAATGTCCCACAGTTATCTATGCATTAATAATGATCTAGTAATATTTCCTTATACATTTTAGGGATCTTTTCTTACATAATTGGTGTTTTCTTTCAAACTTTTGGATTTCTAATTTATGTTTCCATTAGTTGGCAATTGCTAAAACCAATCCCACATGAAAAAGTATTCAAAGCCTTCTTGATTTTAATTGTCAATTTATTTATTCCTGCATATTGTAATATTTATTCATTTACATATCTCTGTTTTTCCACTGTTGTGCAAACACAATTCCAGCAGCTGCTAACATGTGTAAAATTAAATATATATTATAATCCCTTTCAAATAGCCAACAAAATATTTCTGGTTTTAATTCCATATCTTGCTTTACGATTGCTTCTAACCACTAACTTCTGAATAGCTACTTGGACCGACCTAAGTACTAATTCATAATTTCATATCCAGTCACATGGGCAGCAAGCCACTCCCATCCGGTCACATGGGTGGAAAGCCACTCCCACAAAGGAGGCCACACCCACAGAGTAGGTTCCAACAATTTTTGAAACCCACCACTGTAATCATTATGGATTTGAAGGTGTATAAACATGGCAAAAATTAAATAAGTTAATTTAGATCATTCTAACAATTTCATTTTTGTAGATAACAGGCTTTTTGTAAACTTTGTATGATTCTAACTGTGGATTCTAACTGTGAGTATATTCTAGCCAAAATTGAGCCCTTAGTCCTATTTATTTCACTCACAATACTATGTTAAGCTGACATTAGAAGGGCTTTAAATTGCGTATTTTCTAGATGGTTTATGCCTAAAATTTATGTTGTCTATGGAATATATAGTGTAATTCCTTAAGGATAGAAAATATAACAGGATGCTCTATGCAGACCAAGTACAATGGTTATTTATTAACCTTGATACTATCATAACTTATTTTAATATCAGAGCCTGCAGAGACTAACTCTCCAATGGAATAAAACATTTCTGCTTTGTACACAGAATTCTATGCACACAATATTCCTCGTTCAATTAGAGGTACAGATGTGAAACTGTATATACTAGGTAACATCATCAGTGCTATGGTTCAGTAGTGGGATTCAAATTTTTTTTACTACCAGTTCTGTGGCTTGGTGGGCGTGGCAGGGGAAGGATACTGTAAAATCTCCATTCCCTCCCAATCAGCTGGGACTCGGGAGGCAGAGAATAGATGGGGGCATGGCCAGTCAGAAGCGGTATTTACCGGTTCTCCGAACTACTCAGAATTTCTGCTACCGGTTCTCCGGAACTGGTCAGAACCTGCTGAAGGACACCTCTGCTATGGTAGTAAGGAGTGCTGTTTGCTGTCAGTTTATATTCTGGTGTCTTGTTGGTCTGGATGGGTGGGGGCAGTCTTGGAGATTTTTTCAGTGGTGGGTTTCAAAAATTTTTCGAACCTACTCTGTGGGTGTGGCCTCCTTTGTGGGGGTGGCTTGCCGGCCATGTGACCTGGTGGGAGTGGCCTGCCGGCCATGTGTTCTCTCTCTCTCTCTCTCTCCTTCCTTTTGTCTCTCTGTCCCTTTTTCCTTTTTTTCTTTCATCTCTCTCTCACTTTTTCTTTTTTCTTTTTTTCTTTATTTCTTTCTTCCTTTCTTTCTCTTTCTCTTTCTCTCTCTGTGTGAGTCTGTGTGTGTGTTTGTGTGTCTGTGTATCAGTGGTGGGTTTCAAAAATTTTTGGAACCTCTTCTGTAGGTGTGGCCTGCTTTCCGGGTCCACTGGTGGAACCTCTTCTAACCGGTTCAGTAGGTTTGACGAACCGGTTCTACCGAACTGGTGCGAACTGGTAGGAACCCACCTCTGGATTTTTTGGTTGGGCTGTTTACTGATGGCTCTTTGGCAGTTTCTTGATTGGGGAATTGCTTACTTGATTGTTGGTCTGAAGTTAACCTTGGAGTTAATCTATGCTGATCTGAGTGCTGATTATTGGTGGAGTCTTTTTCTCTTTGGGTCTGATTGATTGTCTCTTTATATAAACTGACAGCAAACATCACTCCTTAGTTGCACTGATGAAGTTACCTAGTTTGGATAATGAAACGTCTGCAAGAAAACAACCGAGCTCAGAGAGCACCAAGGGCCCCTCATTTCAACCCTGAGGTACAAATATTCTCCTTTATTGGTAATATTCAAAATGCCAGCTTTTTTAAATTTCCGGAAAATGGTCTAATTTTTCCAGCAGTAGCTTAGCCAGAAACTCTACTCACCAAAATATTTCATTGACATATTGATATATCTCAGCAATTTAACCATTATTGTTAAAAATCAAGTCTTGTTCAAGCATAACACATTTTGTTAGGAATCTGAGCTCTGTTGGAGCAGAACGATATATTTTCATTTGAGTGTTGATGAAAAAAAAATTCAGAGTTTCACCCGAGTTCTCGAACATGAATTATTTTTGAATTGAGTATTACAATGCTGTATAGGCATTATATGTACATTTGGAAATGCATTTATTTAAACTAAACAAGAACTATGATTGAAAAGCTGACTAAAAATTAGGATAGAAATGAGTTCTATGGAAGAGGTAATATCAAACTGCTTAGTAATTATTTTGAGAAAATAATGTTTTGGCCTAGTCTTACAAAATATCACATCTTAAGCAGGGCCGGATTTAGATGAAAAGAGGCCCGAGGCTATTCCACTTATGAGGCCCTTTCACCTCCCATTTTTAAGTTTGTAAATTACATGAGAGACAATAAATAGCAATAGCAATAGCAGTAGACTTATATACCGCTTCATAGGGCTTTCAGCCCTCTCTAAGCGGTTTACAGAGAGTCAGCATATTGCCCCCAACAATCTGGGTCCTCATTTTACCCACCTCGGAAGGATGGAAGGCTGAGTCAACCCTGAGCCGGTGGGATTTGAACCGCTGAACTGCTGATCTAGCAGTAGCCTGCAGTGCTGCATTTAACCACTGCGCCACCTTGGCTCACATCATTACTGTGATATATATCAATGTATATCGATATATAGCTGGCCTCCCGACAGAGGGCGGCTCTGCTCTGCGGCAAAGGCAGCGAGGCCAGCCGCCTCCCCTGCTGCGCTCAGCTGCCCGGCTCGGCCTCCTTGCCCTCACCTGCCTGGCCGCTGGTGGGCTCCGCGTCGACGGGGCGGTTACTGGGAGCAGCCGCGCCACTCGCCCGACCGCCGGTGCCGGGAACGTGGGCGGGCTCCCCAACTGCCGCGGCGCTGGAACGATCTTAACCAATACATTTTTATGTTTGTTTATTAGTCATATGCGTCGAATTTCTCCTTATTTTCGGTTCAGTGTTTTAGTGTTCACTGTTTTTAGAATAGTGTAATTTTAATTTTGCTAACAATTTGAATGTAGGCCCCTCTTGATCTTGAGGCCCTAGGCTGAAGCCTAGTTAGCCTATAGGAAAATCCGGCCCTGATCTTAAGTTAAGTAAAGGAAGAATACTTAGGAGAAGCACTGGAAAATACGGTTTGAGTAGTAAAATGTTTTGTGTGAATATATGTTAAATATTTCAGAGAATACATTAATGGAGTGGTGCAGTAAAATATTCAGGGTGTATGACACTAATGCATAATCTTCAAGGATTGGGTATATGAGAAACTTAATAATCATTAGTTCAATACGGATATGACATTCATAAAGAAATATTTTATGCTTATTCCTAATTTTCCTAACTGATGTTAGGAATGTTGAAAATTGTAAAGTTTTCTTTAACTCAAGTTTGACTTCTGATAAATGACAGGCAGTCCTCAACTTACAACAATTCACTTCGTGACTGTTTGAAGTTACAATGACATTGAAAAAAAGTGATTTATGACCATTTTTCCCATTTATCATACTTGTGGCATCCCCATTGTACCGTGATTTACATTCGGATGCTTGACAACTGGTTCACATTTATGACGGTTGCAGTGTCCCGGGGTCCTTTGCGACCTTCTGACAAGCAAAGTCAATGGAGAAACCAGATCCACTTAATGACCATGTGACTAATTTAACAACTGCAGGGATTCACTTAACAACTGTGGGAAGAGAAGCTGTAAAACGGTGCAAAACTCAATAAAATTCTCACTTAACATAAAACAGTATGCCACTGTTTTCCGTGTGTGTGTGTTTGTGTCCGTGTGTTTGTATTTGTGTATATGTGTGTGTCTGCTACATGTTTACAACTAAGACTATTCCAAAGTCCAGTCTAATCCCAATATACTTTTTTGTGATGATTTCTCATTTAGCAGGTATGACCAAAGTCAGCTAGAAAGAAATAAAGCCGAACATGAAAACAGTGGAGAATAGGAATGCAGGAGATAGCATTTAACTCTTAAAAAAAACTTTTTGTGTCTGGTTTTTAAGGACTTAACCAAAATAGGAAATATGTCTTCTCCTTGAATTAGTGAATTTGTGCCAGAGTTGTCTACTTACTTACTACTTTCAGTCTTAAAGTAGCTTTATAATAATATGGTAATGATGCTACTTCCTCCCCCCCCCAGTTTTCAAGGTACATAATTTACCTGTTTGTTACAGCAAATCTAAATTGTGCATTAATACTTACCCCTGGAGTGCTTTTTCCCCAAACCAATCTCCTTTTCCTAGAGTACGAAGAAATATAGGATCTTCCCCAGGTGAATCTTCACGAGTGACATTTACCTAATTAGATGGTAATGCAAAGTAAGTTAGTAAATCAGTGTGTGTTTATCTCTCTCTCTCTCTCTCTCAAGCATACAGAATATTGATAGTCATAAGAACGAACTATTTTCCAGCCTCAGGTGCCAAGTGAAATACAGGACTCATAACTTACACTGCAGAATAGCTTCTGGAAACATCACTGAGGTATATTAGAAAAGCATTTAGAGCATGTAGGAAAAAAACAGATTTAAATAGTTGCTATCTTTAGAAAACTTTAGGGTTAAATATTTGGATGCCTATCAGAGGTGGTACTCAACCAGTTCTCGCTGGTCTGGCTGAGCCAGTAGCAGTGGTTGTGGGAGGCTTTTAACCTCTCCCTGCAACAGGCTAGAGTCCTATCATGCTTGAAAGCAGCCACAATTATCTCAGTTCCGAAGAAAGCAGCCATAAAAAGCCTGAATGACTATAGACCCATTGCACAGATGTCTATAGTGATGAAGTGCTTTGAGAGACTGGTCCTACAACATCTCAGGTCCTGTCTTCCACCAAATTTTAACATCACTTGTCAGCTGTGACCAGGGGGGCTTTGCCCAGGTTCGCCTGGTGCACCATTTGCGGCCCTACCTGGATCGGGAGGCACTTCAAATGGTCACTCATGCCCTCTAGACTTGACTACTGTAACGCGCTCTACATGGGGCTGCCCCTGAAAAGTGTTGGGAGACTACAATTGGTCCAGAAGGTTTGAAGGTTTTATTCGACTTGTATGCCGCCCTATTCCCGAGGGACTCAGGGCGGCTAACAAAACCAAGGAAGGGGGGGGGGCAATACAAAAGGAAAACCACAACAAAAACAAACAACAGTACAAAACAGTCTAAAAGGTCTCAACACGCATACCCATTCGAGTAGGGGATGGGACTCAGCATGCAGCCGCGCGAGCGATATTGGGTGTACCAAGATAGACCCATGTTACACCTATCCTCCGCGAGCTGCACTGGCTTCCTATCGGTCTCCGAACGCGCTTCAAGGTGCTGGTTATTACCTTTAAAGCCCTACATGGCCTAGGACCCGGATACCTGCGAGACCGTCTTCTGCCGCATACCTCCCAACGGCCGATAAGATCACACGGGGTGGGCCTTCTCCAGGTGCCGTCGGCCAGACAATGTCGTCTGGCGGCTCCCCGGGGGAGGGCCTTCTCTGTAGCCGCCATGACTCTATGGAACGATCTACCCCCAGAGATCTGGATCCTCCCCACTCTCACGGCCTTCCGAAAGGCTACTAAAACCTGGCTATTCCGGCAGGCCTGGGGCTCTTGACCTCATGAAATTGAGGTCTAGCCCCGCCTAGATTGAGTGCATGAAGTGATCTTTTAATCTGCTTTTTTCTCTCTACTTTTTAAATTTTTTAAAATTCTTTTTAAATATGTATTCTGTAAGCCGCCCGGAGTCCTTCGGGATTGGGCGGCCTATAAATTTATTAAAACCTTAAAACCTTAATCAACACCAGTTTGCTTATAGAAGCAACAGGTCGACAGGGGATGCGATCACCACTGCTCTATATATTGCACTGAGCCACCTTGAGAAATCTGGGAATTATGTCAGAATGCTTTTTATAGACTATAGCTTGGTCTTACCAGGAATTCTCATTGAAAAGTTGACTGACCTGAATTTCCCTCCCCTCACTTGTGAATGGATCAAAGACTTCCTGACGGATCGTCCACAAACAGCAAGGGTTGGGTCCTTTACATCTTCCATGCTGAAGCTCAGCACAGGCTCCCCTCAGGGCTGTGTGCTCAGCCCATATCTGTACCCACTGTATACATATGACTGCATATCCTCTGATCCATCCAACATCACAATAAAGTGTGCAGACGACACAACAGTGCTGGGTCTCATAACTGGAGGGGACGAATCAGCATACAGGGGAGGAGTCCAGAAGGTATCCACATGGTGCTCAAGAAACAACTTACATCTAAATACTAGTAAGACAAAGGAGATGTTGCTAGATTTCCAGAAGCACAGAGAGGAACCTGCCCCACTATATATCGAGGGAGGTGGGCTGTGTGGAGAGGGTTTTCTCTTTTAAATTCTCGGGAGTGCTTCTTAGCTAAGATCTCACCTGGAGAAACAACATGTCTCTAGTGCCAATTACCTCCCAAAGACTGATCAGATCGCACAGACTAGGCCTTCTCCGGATTCCATCTGCCAGCCAATGTAGGCTGGCGACCCCCCGGGGGAGATCCTTCTCTGTTGCAGCTCCAGCCCTCTGGAACGAGCTCCCCGTGGAGATCCGGACCCTTACTACCCTCCCGGCCTTCCGCAAAGCCACCAAGTCCTGGCTGCTCCGGCAGGCCGGGGGGCTGTTGAAGTATCCAGCCCCACGGTAGCTATGAATGTTGTGTATTTTAAATTGTTGTTTTGTCTATTTATTCCCTTCCCCTTTTTATTGTAAGCCACCCGGAGTCCTTCGGGAGTGGGCAGCATACAAGACCAATAAACTCAACTCAACTCAACTCAACTAGTGATTGGAAAGGCCCAACAGAGACTTCATTTCCTTAGAGTCCTGTGAAAAAATCAGGAGGAACAACGGCTGATGACCTCCTTCTATTTGTCCACCATAGAAAGTGTCCCTCACATATTGTAGTACAGTATGGTTTGCTGGTTTAACAGCTGCGGACAGGAAGGCAATACAGAGAGTGATCAATTCGTCACAAGAAACCATTGGTTGCCCTCTGACAACACCGGATGACATCGCCAGAACTCGCTGCTTTAGCAGAGTAAGGAAGATGCTCAGAGATGATTCATACCCTGATCAGCGTCTCTTTGCACTTCTACCATCAATAGCAATAGCAATAGCAGTAGACTTATATACCGCTTCATAGGGCTTTCAGCCCTCTCTAAGCGGTTTACAGAGAGTCAGCATATTGCCCCCAACAATCTGGGTCCTCATTTTACCCACCTCGGAAGGATGGAAGGCTGAGTCAACCCTGAGCCAGTGAGATTTGAACCGCTGAACTGCTGATCTAGCAGTAGCCTGCAGTGATGCATTTAACCACTGCGCCACCTTGGCAAGCAGAAGGCATCAAACTATAGCCAGCCAAACAAACAGGTTTAAAGATAGTTTCTATCCTTGGGCTGTGATACTTTTAAATACAACCACAATCACTCCATGCACACGCTAGTTTTTTTTTTCCTTTTTCTTTCTTTTTTCGTCTCTGTTATAATTTTGCACCGGTGAGGTTAAAACCAATTTTGTTATATTTAAGTACAATGACAATAAAGATTATACTTGAGAAACAACTTACATCTAAATACTAGTAAGACGAAGGAGATGGTGTTCTCATCAACTGCCAGAGAAATTAGAAATTTATTTTGAAGGGATCTGAGATATTAAAGTCCTGCCCTTATTTTTGGTAGCTCTTTTATTTATTTCCAGAATATAATCAGCTCCAGTCAATTCTCTAAAATGTGTAGGAAAGATCAACTTTGAGGATGGAAAAAAGTTTTCCCCCCAGGCACCAGAACTTCCTAAAGTTAGCTTCACTTCCACAGGGACACCTTTAAAATGTGTTTCTGCACATTGTCTATGGAGATTCTCAGTCATCCAGGTCATGGTTGTCCATAAGATGCTTTTTTCAAAAGGCAACTGGACTTCCTTGTTTTTCTCTGAAGACATTTTGCTTCTCATCCACGAAACTAAAGAAGTTGCCTCTTGAAAAAAGAACCTTTGGGTTTCTGCACATCTTGGTTAGCCACATAAAACTGGTTGTTGCAACCTTCCACGATCCTTAGCATAACAGTGTTATGATATCTGTCTGACAGAGAAATCAGAAATTCTATGCCCATTGAGAATTTAAAGTTTGAACGATTAAGATCAGCATCCACAAACCAGTCACTTTTTCTCTAAGAAGAACTTATCTTCAGAAAAACTTCACTGGCGTCCTCTATATAATTTAATAAAGCTGGGTGAAGCTTTCTTCTTCATAATGCTTAGCATAAAATACTGGACATCATGAATTAAGAACTATCCTACTCATTTGAAAGACTATTATAAGATCACCTAATATTTAGTTACACTCAAATATTTAAGTAATATAAATGGGGAGCTTCTGTACCTCATGTAATATAGCAATAGCAATAGCAGTTAGACTTATATACCGCTTCATAGGGCTTTCAGCCCCCTCTAAGCGGTTTACAGAGTCAGCATATTGCCCCCAACAATCTGGGTCCTCATTTTACCCACCTCGGAAGGATGGAAGGCTGAGTCAACCCTGAGCCGGTGAGATTTGAACCGCTGAACTGCTGATCTAGCAGTAGCCTGCAGTGCTGCATTTAACCACTGTGCCACCTCGGCTCATATGCACAGTATATTAGTATAGTATATAGTATATAGTATATAATAGTATGCTGTATACTATCATATTATAATAGCATAATACTATACATCTTAAGATAATCCAGTGTTCTCAACCTGTAATTTACGGACCCCTTGATGGGGCACAATGTCATCACAGGGGATTGGCCAAAGCTTGAAGAAATGTTATGATTTAAATCTTGAGTTTTGGGGGTCCATAGTCCTGGTCCGTAGTCAAAAAGGGTATTTAAAGGGGGTCTGTGGTGAAGAAAATATTGAGAACCTCTGAGATAAGCCATTGTTTTGTAAGTAGGTTATTAGTAAGAAGGGTAGCAGTTATTGGGATCAAGTATGTACTTTAAATCAGGGAATTCTGAAAATAAATGTATAATTGAAATTGGAGGTTCATCTTTTAGTTTTGATGGGCTAGCAGTTGGACGGGGAAAAACTTTGTTTTTATAAATGATAATTATGTAACTACTACATATAGATTTTTGTATGTCCAAAGATGGAATAACTTACAGATTTCCCCAATGGAAGAATGGATGGTGAAGTTATTGGAACCAGATAAAAGAGCAAAATTAACTAAAGAAAAGTCTTTGTCTAGCTTTGTGTCTATATGGTAATCACTTTTGGACCGAAATCTGAAAGAAATGCTATATTAATTTTGGAATTTCACAGTTAGAATTGCTCATGATTATAGAAATGCTGTGCACTGTTGAATTTTAGATAAAAGCGTTCATGTGTTTTAGGGGTGTAACAATATCAAGAAAAGTTGGGAGTTAACTTTTTTTCTATTTCTTTTCTTCTTTTCTTTAGTCCTTTTCACTTTCCCCTTTCTTGTTTTCTTCATAATTGTCTTTTCTTCCTTTTTTATATTTTATTTTTTGCAGAAATTTAATAAACTGCATTTTTAAAAGATAAGCCATTGTTTATTCTATCAGTAACTCAATGCCAAAGTAAAATATTTTTTTCAATTACATAAATGCCATCATAAATGAACAATCCAATTGTTCTTCTCTGAATAGATTTTTGTATAGGGATACAAAATGCCAGGGTCGAATTTAGCATATTGCCAAGACATTTGCATTAACTGCTGGATATTTGTGTAATAAAATCTTAGTTCTGCCCTAGTAATCGGTGAAATCTCTTCAGCCTCTATCATATTGACTCAAATATATTTAGCTATCACCCAGCTTCTCAAAAAAATACATCTTGAAAGTCACTTGATGCATTTTTTCCCTCCTATTTATCTGCTCAAATCTCAACATTTTCCATCTGCCGGGCATCAGACCCAAATCTGAACTGCCATATTTGGGTCAAGTGACCACTAGGTGGCAGCAAAAGGATTAAGGAAACCTCAGAAGCTTGTTAGCATCTTTTTCAAATAAACATTATGAAAAGGCTACAGTTCACTTCATCACATTGATGGAAACTGATTTAAATAGGGATTTAAATAGGGATGAGGAGGGAAAGACAGTTTAGAAGCACCTGATCAATCAACAATTGTTATTGTGCTTGTTGAGAACTTTTGACAGAGTCTGAAACATTTTGACTTGAGTTCAGCAATCTCCTTATCAATCATGGGGTTAAACTTTAAAGTCTATTTTTTCCAAAAATCTGTAATAGTGTGTTCTGGCACATTGATATTACATTGTTATGATTCTGATGGACTTGTGTCCATTTTGTTGTACAACCTTTTTGTTCTTTTGTTGTACAAAATTGTTCTTTTGTTGGAAAATATCACAGTAGTACAAGGACATGTGAAGACATCTCTAACATTTTGTGTATATCTGTTGTGGCCTGCAATGGTTTGTTTTTAGAGATGTGGGAGGACAGTAGACATCTGTATTTGTTGAAGTTTAATTCCCACATTAGTAATCCCTGTTCTGCTGTTAGTTATTTGTGAGAGAGAATATGTTGGGCAGTTATCTATATTCAAATATGGAAGGCAATGCCATTATCTAGTATAGGTTGTAGGCTATTAATGAGTGGTTTGAACTGTGAGCTGTAAATAACTACCAGTGTCTGCTGTTTTTGTTTTTTAATAGGTTCTCTCTGGGAAACATTCTGGCTCTATTAATTTGTCTTTTGATCTTGGTTGGATAATTCCATCTCCTGAATGACTGGTTTAATTCTATCAATTGAGGATCTCTATCAAGTGGGTAAAAAAACAAATGTATTTGTAGACCACTGCCTGGTTTTAATCTATAGATAGGTCAAAGCTAAAGAGGAAGGTAGAGTGGAAAATACTGAAGTCTTGATAGCAATAGCAATAACAGTTAGACTTATATACTGCTTCATAGGGCTTTCAGCCCTCTCTAAGCGGTTTACAGAGTCAGCATATTGCCCCCAACAACAATCCGGGTCCTCATTTCACCCACCTCGGAAGGATGGAAGGCTGAGTTAATCCTAAGCCGGTGAGATTTGAACCGCCGAACTGCAGATAGCAGTCAGCTGAAGTGGCCTGCAGTGCTGCATTTAACCACTGAGCCACCTCGGCTTCCTTGATGGAATTTGATTATTTTTCCCTAGGGTACCAGGTGATTAAATTGTAATCAATGAATTTTGGATGAAGAGGGCTTTCCAGGGAGACATGTTGACAAAGTGTTGTCTTAGATCAGCCATGAAGATGTGGGCTGGGCAACTGATTTGCAAGGATATACCGTTGACATCCAGTAGACATTCAGTTGAGATAAAACAGTCCAATCCAAAACCCATTTGATTATGGGGACTCTCA